>NC_138768.1:890438525-890736025 GCF_965119305.1 Pelophylax lessonae | reverse complement strand
CATATACAGGTGAGGGTATAGGTATATATATATATATATACAGGTGAGGATATAGGTGTATACAGTATATACAGGTGAGGGTATAGGAGAATACAGTATATACAGGTGAGGGTATAGGTGTATACAGCATATACAGGTGAGGGTATACAGGTATATATATATATATATATACAGGTGAGGGTATAGGTGTATACAGTATATACAGGGGAGGGTATAGGTGTATACAGTATATACAGGGGAGGGTATACAGGTATATATATATACAGGTGAGGGTATAGGAGTATACAGTATATACAGGTGAGGGTATAGGAGAATACAGTATAGACAGGTGAGGGTATAGGTGTATACAGGTGAGGGTATAGGAGTATACAGTATATACAGGTGAGGGTATAGGTGTATACAGTATATACAGGTGAGGGTATAGGTGTATACAGGTGAGGGTATAGGTGTATACAGTATATACAGGTGAGGGTATACAGGTATATATATATACAGGTGAGGGTATAGGAGTATACAGTATATACAAGTGCATCTCATAAAATTAGAATATCATCAAAAAGTTCATTTATTTCAGGAATTCATATCAAAAAGGTAAACTCCTATATATATATACAGTATCTGACAAAAGTAAGTACACCCCTCACATTCTACCTTTTCATGTGACAACACTGAAGAAATGACACATTGCTACAATGTAAAGTAGTGAGTGTACAGCTTGTATATGGCTCCTTTCACACGGCCGCTCCGCTGCGGGACTTTTTTTTTTTTTTCCACGGAGCGGATGACATTTGTGTCATCCGCTCCGTGTGCCCGCATATCATCCCATCCGTTTGCGGATGATATGCGGACATAATGTAAGTCTATGGCACTGCGGATGTCAGCGGATGACACCACTGACATCCGATTTTCCTTCCTTTCCGTTTTTGGAACGGATGAAAAATGGGGTTCTGTTCCATTCGAAAAAACGGAACAGAACTGAAAGGAGGAAAATCGGATGTCAGCGGATGGAATTCCTCTGACATCCGCAGTGCCATTCACTTACATTATGTACGCAAATCATCCACAAATGGATGGGATGATTTGCGGACACACGGAGCGGCCGTGTGAAAGGACCCTAACAGTGTAAATTTACTGTCCCCTCAAAATAACTCAACACACAGCCATTAATGTCTAAACCGCTGGCAACAAAAGTGAGTACACCCCTAAGTGACAATGTCCAAATTGGACCCAAAGTGTGAATATTTTGTGTGGCCACCATTATTTTCCAGCACTGCCTTAACCCTCTTGGGCATGGAGATCACCAGAGCTTTACAGGTTGTCACTGGAGTCCTCTTCCCCTCCCCCATGATGACATCACAGAGCTGGTGGATGTTAGAGACCTTGCGCTTCTCCGTCTTCCATTTGAGAATGCCCCACAGATGCTCAATAGGGTTTAGGTCTGGAGACATGCTTGGCCAGTCCATCACCTTTACCCTCAGCTTCTTTAGCAAGGCAGTGGTCACCTTGGAGGTGTTTGGGGTCGTTATGTTGGAATACTGCCCTGCCCCCCAGTCTCTGAAGGGAGGGGATCATGCTCTGCTTCAGTATGTCACAGTACATGTTGGCATTCATGGTTCCCTCAATGAACTGTAGTTCCCCAGTGCCGGCAGCAATCATGCAGCCCCAGACCATGACACTCCCACCACCATGCCTGACTGTAGGAAGACACACTTGTCTTTGTACTCCTCACCTGGTTGCCGCCACACACGCCTGACACCATCTGACACCAAATACATTTATCTTGGTCTCATCAGAGCACAGGAGATGGTTCCAGTAATCCATGTCCTTAGTCTGCTTGTCTTCAGCAAACTGTTTGCAGGCTTTCTTGTGCATCATCTTTAGAAGAGGCTTCCTTCTGGGATGGCAGCCATGCAGACCAATTAGATGCAGTGTGCGGTGTATGGTCTGAGCACTGACAGGCTGACCCCCCCCCCCCACCCCTTCATCCTCTGCAGCAATGCTGGCAGCACTCATATGTCTATTTCCCAAAGACAACCTCTGGATATGACGCTGAGCACGGCACTCAACTTCTATGGTGGACCATGGTGAGGCCTGTTCTGAGTGGAACCTGTCCTGTTATACCGCTGTATGGTCTTGGCCACCGTGCTGCAGCTCAGTTTCAGGGTCTTGGCAATCTTCTTATAGCCTAGGCCATCTTTATGTAGAGCAACAATTCTTTTTTTCAGATCCTCAGAGAGTTCTTTGCCATGAGGTGCCATGTTCAACTTCCAGTGACCAGTATGAGAGAGTGAGAGCGATAACACCAAATTTAACACACCTCCCCCCATTCACACCTGAGACCTTGTAACACTAACAAGTCACATGACACCGGGGAGGGGAAATGGCTAATTGGGCCCAATTTGGACATTTTCACTTAGGGGTGTACTCACTTTTGTTGCCAGCGGTTTAGACATTAATGGCTGTGTGTTGAGTTATTTTGAGGGGACAGCAAATTTACACTGTTATACAAGCTGTACACTCACTACTTTACATTGTAGCAAAGTGTCATTTCTTCAGTGTTGTCACATGAAAAGATAGAATAAAATATTTACAAAAAATGTGAGGGGTGTACTTACTTTTGTGAGATACTGTATATCATTGAAGCGTAAATAAGAGTGCAGGAAACTTAACCCCTATCACCGATGGAACGCAAATAGGCGGCCTCGGCTTGAAGGGATTGTACTGATTCCTCCATAAAGAGTACCTGTCACTCCTATTACTGTCACATCCCCCCCCCGATCCCTCCATAAAGAGTACCTGTCACTGCTATTACTGTCACATCCCCCCGATCCCTCCATAAAGAGTACCTGTCACTGCATATTACTGTCACATTCCCCCCGATCCCTCCATAAAGAGTACCTGTCACTCCTATTAATGTCACATCCCCCCGATCCCTCCATAAAGAGTACCTGTCACTGCCTATTACTGTCACATTCCTCCCAATCCCTCCATAAAGAGTACCTGTCACTCTTATTACTGTCACATTCCCCCCGATCTCTCCATAAAGAGTACCTGTCACTGCCTATTACTGTCACATTCCCCCCGATCCCTCCATAAAGAGTACCAGTCACTGCCTATTACTGTCACATTCCTCACCCGATCCCTCCATAAAGAGTACCTGTCACTCCTATTACTGTCACATTCCCCCGATCCCTCCATAAAGAGTACCTGTCACTGCTATTACTGTCACATTCCTCCCCGATCCCTCCATAAAGAGTACCTGTCACTCCTATTACTGTCACATTCCTCACCCGATCCCTCCATAAAGAGTACCTGTCACTCCTATTACTGTCACATTCCCCCGATCCCTCCATAAAGAGTACCTGTCACTCCTATTACTGTCACATTCCCCCCGATCTCTCCATAAAGAGTACCTGTCACTGCCTATTACTGTCACATTCCCCCCGATCCCTCCATAAAGAGTACCTGTCACTCCTATTACTGTCACATTCCCCCGATCCCTCCATAAAGAGTACCTGTCACTCCTATTACTGTCACATTCCCCCGATCCCTCCATAAAGAGTACCTGTCACTCCTATTACTGTCACATTCCCCCCGATCTCTCCATAAGGAGTACCTGTCACTGCCTATTACTGTCACATTCCCCCGATCCCTCCATAAAGAGTACCTGTCACTCCTATTACTGTCACATTCCCCCCCCCATCCCTCCATAAAGAGTACCTGTCACTCCTATTACTGTCACATTCCCCCCGATCCCTCCATAAAGAGTACCTGTCACTCCTATTACTGTCACATTCCTCCCTATCCCTCCATAAAGAGTACCTGTCACTCCTATTACTGTCACATTCCTCACCCGATCCCTCCATAAAGAGTACCTGTCACTGCCTATTACTGTCACATTCCCCCCGATCCCTCCATAAAGAGTACCTGTCACTCCTATTACTGTCACATTCCCCCGATCCCTCCATAAAGAGTACCTGTCACTCCTATTACTGTCACATTCCCCCGATCCCTCCATAAAGAGTACCTGTCACTCCTATTACTGTCACATTCCCCCGATCCTTCCATAAAGAGTACCTGTCACTCCTATTACTGTCACATTCCCCCCGATCTCTCCATAAAGAGTACCTGTCACTGCTATTACTGTCACATTCCCCCCGATCCCTCCATAAAGAGTACCTGTCACTCCTATTACTGTCACATTCCCCCGATCCCTCCATAAAGAGTACCTGTCACTCCTATTACTGTCACATTCCCCCCCGATCCCTCCATAAAGAGTACCTGTCACTCCTATTACTGTCACATTCCCCCCGATCCCTCCATAAAGAGTACCTGTCACTGCCTATTACTGTCACATTCTCCCCGATCCCTCCATAAAGAGTACCTGTCACTCCTATTACTGTCACATTCCCCCGATCCTTCCATAAAGAGTACCTGTCACTCCTATTACTGTCACATTCCCCCCGATCCCTCCATAAAGAGTACCTGTCACTGCTATTACTGTCACATTCCCCCCGATCCCTCCATAAAGAGTACCTGTCACTGCTATTACTGTCACATTCCTCCGATCCCTCCATAAAGAGTACCTGTCACTGCTATTACTGTCACATTCCCCCCGATCCCTCCATAAAGAGTACCTGTCACTCCTATTACTGTCACATTCCTCCCGATCCCTCCATAAAGAGTACCTGTCACTCCTATTACTGTCACATTCCCCCCGATCCCTCCATAAAGAGTACCTGTCACTCCTATTACTGTCACATTCCCCCGATCCCTCCATAAAGAGTACCTGTCACTCCTATTACTGTCACATTCCCCCTGATCCCTCCATAAAGAGTACCTGTCACTGCCTATTACTGTCACATTCCCCCCGATCCCTCCATAAAGAGTACCTGTCACTCCTATTACTGTCACATTCCCCCCGATCCCTCCATAAAGAGTACCTGTCACTCCTATTACTGTCACATTCCCCCCGATCCCTCCATAAAGAGTACCTGTCACTGCTATTACTGTCACATCCCCCCGATCCCTCCATAAAGAGTACCTGTCACTGCTATTACTGTCACATTCCCCCGATCCCTCCATAAAGAGTACCTGTCACTCCTATTACTGTCACATTCCCCCTCATCCCTCCATAAAGAGTACCTGTCACTCCTATTACTGTCACATTCCCCCCGATCCCTCCATAAAGAGTACCTGTCACTCCTATTACTGTCACATTCCCCCCGATCCCTCCATAAAGAGTACCTGTCACTCCTATTACTGTCACATTCCCCCCGATCCCTCCATAAAGAGTACCTGTCACTCCTATTACTGTCACATGTTTACATTCCTTCTCACAGCAATAAAAATTATTAAAAACATTTTTTTTAATTTTTTTAATGGACAGTGTAAGGCTACATTCACACCTGAGCGTAGCGTTTTTCGCGCGTTTTTTACCGCGATTTTACCGCGATTTTTGCGGCGTTTTTTACCGCGATTTTACCGCGATTTTTACCGCGATTTTTGTGCAGGCGTTTTTAGATTGAATAGAGATCAATGGAAAACGCCTGTAATCTGCCCAAAAAGAAGCTCATGTACTTTTTTGAGCGTTGGGCGTTTTGTATACAGCGTCAAAACGCTCAGATGTGAACAGGGGCCATTGAAATGAATAGGATTTGTCTTGTTGGGCGTTTTGAGAGCTGATCCTAGAGCAGAAAAACTCCCCAAAAACGCCCCAAAACGCCTAGATGTGAACGGAGCCTAAATCAATTAAGAAAAAAAAAATGTAAAGTGCCCCGTCCCTCTGAGCTCGCACGCAGAAACGCAAGTCCCGCCCACATACGTAAACATATTCAAACCACACATGTGAGATATCACCGCGATCGTTAGAGCGAGAGCAATAATATATAATATCCCAAGACCTCCTCTGAAACTATAAACTGTTAGCCGTTAACATTTTTTGAAGCGTCGCCTTTGGAGATTTTTAAGCACCGTCGTTTGCCACCATTCCACGGTCAGATGCAATTTTAAAGCGTGACATGTTAGGTATCTATTTACTCTGCGTAACATTATCTCTCACATTATAGAAAGAAATTGGGCTAACTTTACTCTTTTTATTTTTTTTCAATTCATGAAAGGGTTTTTTTTTTTTTAAATTGCGTTTAAAAAAAATGCTGCACGAAACGGTGTGACAAAAAAAATTGTAACACCCACCATTTTATTCTCTAGAACCTCTGCTTAAAAAAAGAAAATATATATATATATAGAGAGAGAGAGAGAGAGAGAGAGAGATAGATATATATATATATATAATGTTTGCAGGTTCTAAGTAATTTTTTAGCAAAAAAATGTTGATTTTTACACGTAAGAGCGAAGTGTCAGAATAGAGTTGGGAAGGTCGGTGGTGAAAAAGTCCCTGAACCCTTTCCAAAAAAGCAGAGGCAGAAAGATGCATGGATGTGAACGCCTTCCATAGGAACCCATGTTAAAAAAATGTCCTGCGTTTCTGCAAAAAGCATGAAAAAACGCATTGGTGTGAATGAAGACGAAGGCCATGCATGCCTTAAACCCCCCCTTGGGGTTGTCCCCATGATGTTGTAGAAGGGGGCATTCACCCTCCTCTCCAATCCGGACCTCTGATTGGCGTTGGGTTTTGCCATCATTAGATGGACCACAGAGGCCGGTCACCACATTCACCGATTTGGTGAACAATGAATAACCTGGCGGATTTTAAATGGATTTGTACCTTCCCTGATTGGTGAACACATCAGTCCTTTCCACACAGCGAAACACTGATAGCCGTATACCTGCCAGAGATCTGTGTGTATATTGCTTAGAAGTGATGTATACTGTAGTGTGGGGGAAGGGAAGCCGGGAGTCGTATCCTTCACCTGTCACCAGCACAGCCGGTTTGTTGGGTTCTACCAGTGGAGCGCGTCAGACCTGTATGTCTGGATACAGCTGGGTGTCAGGGAGGCAGGGATGGGTGTCAGGGAAGAGGCAGGGATGGGTGTCAGTGAGGGGGCAGGGATGGGTGTCAGGGAAGAGGCAGGGATGGGTGTCAGTGAGGGGGCAGGGATGGGTGTCAGGGAAGAGGCAGGGATGGGTGTCAGTGAGGGGGCAGGGATGGGTGTCAGGGAAGAGGCAGGGATGGGTGTCAGTGAGGAGGCAGGGATGGGTGTCAGGGAAGAGGCAGGCAGTGAGGAGGCAGGGATGGGTGTCAGGGAAGAGGCAGGGATGGGTGTCAGTGAGGGGGCAGGGATGGGTGTCAGGGAAGAGGCAGGGATGGGTGTCAGGGAAGAGGCAGGGATGGGTGTCAGGGAAGAGGCCGGCATGGGTGTCAGTGAAGAGGCAGGGATGGGTATCAGTGAGGGGGCAGGGATGGGTGTCAGGGAAGAGGCAGGGATGGGTGTCAGTGAGGAGGCAGGGATGGGTGTCAGTGAGGGGGCAGGGATGGGTGTCAGGGAAGAGGCAGGGATGGGTGTCAGGGAAGAGGCAGGGATGGGTGTCAGTGAGAGGGCAGGGATGGGTGTCAGGGAAGAGGCAGGGATGGGTGTCAGTGAGGGGGCAGGGATGGGTGTCAGAGAGGGGGCAGGGATGAGTGTCAGGGAAGAGGCAGGGATGGGTGTCAGGGAAGAGGCAGGGATGGGTGTCAGTGAGGGGGCAGGGATGGGTGTCAGGGAGGCAGGGATGGGTGTCAGTGAGGGGGCAGGGATGGGTGTCAGGGAAGAGGCAGGGATGGGTGTCAGTGAGGAGGCAGGGATTGGTGTCAGGGAAGAGGCAGGGATGGGTGTCAGTGAGGGGGCAGGGATGGGTGTCAGGTAAGAGGCAGGTATGGGTGTCAGTGAGGGGGCAGGGATGGGTGTCAGTGAGGGGGCAGGGATGGGTGTCAGGGAAGAGGCAGGGATGGGTGTCAGGGAAGACGCAGGGATGGGTGTCAGTGAGGGGGCAGGGATGGGTGTCAGTGAGGGGGCAGGGATGGGTGTCAGGGAGGAGGCAGGGATGGGTGTCAGGGAAGAGGCAGGGATGGGTGTCAGGGAAGAGGCAGGGATGGGTGTCAGGGAAGAGGCAGGGATGGGTGTCAGTGAGGGGGCAGGGATGGGTGTCAGGGAAGAGGCAGGGATGGGTGTCAGTGAGGGGGCAGGGATGGGTGTCAGGGAAGAGGCAGGGATGGGTGTCAGGGAAGAGGCAGGGATGGGTGTCAGGGAATAGGGATGATCGAACTTTTGAAAAGTTCGGTTCGACCAGAACACCCGAACTTCCCAAAAGTTCGGCCCGGATTTCAGAACCCCATTGAAATCAATGGGACCCGAACTTCGGTAATCAAAAAACACCATTTTGAAGCCCTAAAACCCAATAAATGCCCCTAAAAAGTGCCTAGGGTTCTGGGTCATGCCCCATGGACTATTAATCACACAAAAAAAAGTTCTTAAAAATTGTAATTTTTGATAGAGAGCCAATTATTGAAAAAAAAAAAAAAAAAAAAAAATAATGAGATTTCTTTGAATTTAGTGTCGGGGGGGGGGGGGGGGGGGGTCTGAAAATTGTACCTGTGAAGTCTCAGCTCTGTAGCATGTCCAGAACCAGAAAAAAAGATTGTTTGTATTAGAATTAATATAGAACAGGGATATGGCTTCGCTATTTTCACACCTTGCCGGTTTTGTAGCAAGCGTTTTTTTGGGCATTTTTTGGGGGTTATTGGAGGCAGGCAAAACATCAGAACTTCTGTATAGGGGTATATATACACACACACTTATATGTATATATACACATACACATATATAGGTGTGAAAGTAGCAGAACACTATACTTGCGCTAATGAAATAATTAACACTAATATGGCTCCGCTCCTATCACACCTATATATGTGTATGTGTATATATACATATAAGTGTGTGTGTATATATACCCCTATACAGAAGTTCAGATGTTTTGCCTGCCTCCAAAGACCCCAAAAAAATGTCCAAAAAAAAACGCCCAGGTGTGTTATTGCAGGGGTTTTTTTGGGCATTTTTTTGCGGTCTTTGGAGGCATGCAAAACATCTGAACTTCTGTGTAGGGGTATATATACACACACACTTATATGTTTTTATACACATATATAGGTGTGATAGGAGCGGAGCCATATTGGTGTTAATTATTTCATTAGCGCAAGTATAGTGTTCTGCTACTTTCACACCTATATATGTGTATGGGTATATATACATATAAGTGTGTGTGTGTATATACCCCTACACAGAAGTTCAGATGTTTTGCCTGCCTCCAAAGACCCCCAAAAAATGCCCAAAAAAACGCCTGCGCCAAAAAAAAACGCCCAGGTGTGTTATTGCAGGCGTTTTTGTAACACTTGTAACACAATGTAACACTTAACACTTTCCCTACAGAAACTAGATTTTTGCATATAACTAAAGTGGAAAATAGCACCCTAACTACACTAGATATCTCTTTCCTCACACTAATAAATGCTAAATGACACTTTTGAAGCAGAAGTAACAGAACTGCTTCCATTCTCTTCCATGTCCCTGTATTACAATGCTAGAGATTTGGCGGGGGCTATCTTATATACTGGGGGGCGTATTCACCAATGATTGGCCTAGGGACCCCCTAGTCACTCCAATCACATTCCTAGCATTCTCCTGCCCCCTCAATTGGCTTTTACTAATGGTTCTGGTCCAATCACGGGCTTTTAAAGCCCATTTCCTGTCCCATTGCATTTTGGGCGGTTCTGGTTGCCGAATTCCGAACTTTTTCTGCAAAAAGTTCGGAATTCGGCCGAACCTCGAACAGCCAATGTTCGGGTCGAACCGATGGTCAACCCGAACCATTCGATCATCCCTATCAGGGAAGAGGCAGGGATGGGTGTCAGGGAAGAGGCAAGAGGCAGGGATGGGTGTCAGGGAAGAGGCAGTGCAGGTGCTGTGTGTGTTCCTCAATACACTCAGGCTGTGATCTCATTGGATGCAGTGCGGGAATGAGTGAGAATTTGCATATTTTCCCACACAACATGAAAACAATCCGCCATCTCCAATAATAATGGCCCCATGCAGACACCTCGGCCTTCACCCCCCCTCCCCCGCACTCCCCCGCACTCATAGTACCAGAGTGCCATGCACATTTACAGTTGCACTAAAAATATTTCCATTTCGAAACGCATTTTATACCCGGTGTTGTCATTACTGGGTCTCTGTGTTTCTCTATGCAATGCAATCAGATCACGGCTGGTTGGAGGTGCCAGCAGAGGGCAGTAATAGCTTCCTGAACACATCACAACTCCCTACCTCAGGACTCCTCTCAGCAGCCCTCAGTCCTGATGAAAAAAGTGGGCTGGCTGGCTGGGGGGGGTACCCCACAACGTGGGATCAGTGAGGAGGAAACAGAGCATCATGTGACCCGCCTGAAGACCCCACACAAAGCATTAAATAATAACATTGGGGGTAAGAAGGAGGGAGCGGCAGATTGTGGGTGGAACAAGGAGGGAGGGGCAGATTGTAGGTGGAACAAGGAGGGAGGGGCAGATTGTAGGTGGAACAAGGAGGGAGGGGCAGATTGTAGGTGGAGCTAGGAGAGAGGGGCAAATTGTGGGTGGAGCAGGGAGGGAGGGGCAGATTGTGGGTGGAACAAGGAGGGAGGGGCAGATTGTAGGTGGAACAAGGAGGGAGGGGCAGATTGTAGGTGGAGCAAGGAGAGAGGGGCAAATTGTGGGTGGAGCAGGGAGGGAGGGGCAGATTGTGGGTGGAGCAAGGAGGGAGGGAGGGGCTGATTGTTGGTGGAGCAGGGAAGGAGGGAGGAGCAGATTGTGGGTGGAGCAGGGAGGGAGAGGCAGATTGTGGGTGGAGCAGGGAGGGAGGGGCAGATTGTGGGTGGAGCAGGGAAGGAGGGGCAGATTGTGGGTGGAGCAGGGAGCCCGGATAAGGCTTTGCAGTGTATGGCAGGCACATATGTGGGTGAAGGGATGAGATTTGGGGTGACTTCTTCCGGATGTTGGAGGTTCCTGAGGTGGACAATCATCGGACTCCAGGCTCTTCCTGGGAGATATTCACAATATGGAGCACCTGGGATCGGGAACACCCTAAGATGTTGGGATTCGGGAATCCCTGTCTGGAATGCCCTGTGTTGGTTGGGAATCCCTCTCTTGGTTGGGAATGCTCTGTGTTGGTTAGGAATCCCTGTCTTGGTTAGGAGTCCCTGTGTTGGTTAGGAATCCCCGTATTGGTTGGGAATGCCCTGTGTTGGTTGGGAATGCCCTGTGTTGATTGGTAATGCCCTGTGTTGGTTGGGAATGCCCTGTGTTGGTTGGGAATGCCCTGTGTTGTTTGGGAATCCCTGTGTTGGTTGGGAATGCCCTGTGTTGGTTGGGAATGCCCTGTGTTGGTTGGGAATGCCCTGTGATGGTTAGGAATCCCTGTGTTGGTTGGGAATGCCCTGTGTTGGTTGGTAATGCCCGGTGTTGGTTGGGAATGCCCTGTATTGGCTGGGAATGCCCTGTGTTGGTTGGGAATGCCCTGTGTTGGCTGGGAATGCCCTGTGTTGGTTGGGAATGCCCTGTGTTGGTTAGGAATCCCTGTGTTGGTTGGTAATGCCCTGTGTTGGTTGGGAATGCCCTGTGTTGCTTGGGAATGCCCTGTGATGGCTGGGAATGCCCTGTGTTGGTTGGGAATGCCCTGTGTTGGTTAGGAATCCCTGTGTTGGTTGGGAATGCCCTGTGTTGGTTGGGAATCCCTGTGATGGTTGGTAATGCCCTGTGTTGGTTGGGAATGCCCTGTGTTGGTTGGGAATCCCTGTGTTGGTTGGGAATGCCCTGTGTTGGTTGGGAATGCCTTGTGTTGATTGGTAATGCCCTGTGTTGGTTGGGAATGCCCTGTGTTAGTTGGGAATGCCCTGTGATGGTTAGGAATCCCTGTGTTGGTTGGTAATGCCCTGTGTTGGTTGGTAATGCCCTGTGTTTGTTGGGAATGCCCTGTATTGGCTGGGAATGCCCTGTGTTGGTTGGGAATGCCCTGTGTTGGTTGGGAATCCCTTTGTTGGTTGGTAATGACCTGTGTTGGTTGGGAATGCCCTGTGTTGGTTGGGAATGCCCTGTGTTGGTTGGGAATGCCCTGTGTTGGTTGGGAATGTCCTGTATTGGCTGGGAATGCCCTGTGTTGGTTGGGAATGCCCTGTGTTGGTTGGGAATCCCTGTGTTGGTTGGTAATGACCTGTGTTGGTTGGGAATGCCCTGTGTTGGTTGGGAATGCCCTGTGTTGGCTGGGAATGCCCTGTGTTGGTTGGGAATGCCCTGTGTTTGTTAGGAATCCCTGTATTGGTTGGGAATGCCCTGTGTTGGTTGGGAATCCCTGTGTTGGTTGGGAATGCCCTGTGTTGGTTGGGAATGCCCTGTGTTGGTTGGGAATGCCCTGTGTTGATTGGTAATGCCCTGTGTTGGTTGGGAATCCCTGTGTTGGTTGGGAATGCCCTGTGTTGGTTAGGAATCCCTGTGTTGGTTGGAAATGCCCTGTGTTGGTTGGGAATCTCTGTGTTGGTTGGGAATGCCCTGTGTTGGTTGGGAATGCCCTGTGTTGATTGGGAATGCCCTGTGATGGTTGGGAATGCCCTGTGATGGTTAGGAATCCCTGTGATGGTTGGGAATGCCCTGTGATGGTTAGGAATCCCTGTGATGGTTGGGAATGCCCTGTGTTGGTTGGGAATGCCCTGTGTTGGTTGAGAATGCCCTGTGTTGTTTAGGAATCCCTGTGTTGGTTGGGAATGCCCTGTGTTGGTTGGGAATGCCCTGTGTTGGTTGGGAATAGGGTTGCCACCTCATCCCTTTAATCCAGGACACATATTAATTACACAGGTTCTGAGGCTGATATAATGCAGATAAGGCACTAAGTGGGTTTAATTACCACCCTAATCAGCCACAGAACCTGTGTAATTAATGTGTGTCCTGGTTTAAAGGGATGAGGTGGCAACCCTAGTTGGGAATGCCCTGTGTTGGTTGGGAATGCCCTGTGATGATTGAAAATCCCTGTGTTGGTTGGGAATGCCCTGTGTTGGTTGGGAATGCCCTGTGTTGATTGGTAATGCCCTGTGTTGGTTGGGAATACCTGTGTTGGTTGGGAATCCCTGTGTTGGTTGGGAATGCCCTGTGTTGGTTGGGAATACCTGTGTTGGTTGGGAATCTCTGTGTTGGTTGGGAATGCCCTGTGTTGGTTGGGAATGCCCTGTGTTGATTGGGAATGCCCTGTGATGGTTGGGAATGCCCTGTGATGGTTAGGAATCCCTGTGATGGTTAGGAGTCCCTGTGTTGGTTGGGAATGCCCTTTGTTGGTTAGGAATGCCCTGTGTTGGTTGAGAATGCCCTGTGTTGTTTAGGAATCACTGTGTTGGTTGGGAATGCCCTGTGTTGGTTGGGAATGCCCTGTGTTGGTTAGGAATCCCTGTGTTGGTTGGGAGTGCCCTGCGTTGGTTGAGATTCCCCATGTAAGAATCGGCCAGACGTGATGTCACTACGCCCCACGGCCGATTCTTACAGGAACGCTGCAGCCGCTTCGCCTAGGATTTATACACATGTTCGTTTATACATTGTATCATGTGAGTGTGTCATGTGAGTGTGTCATGTGAGTGTGTCATGTGAGTGTGTTATGTGAGTGTATCATGTGAGTTTATCATGTGAGTGTGTCATGTGATTGTATCATATGAGTGTGTCATGTGATTGTATCATATGATTGTGTCATGTGAGTGTATCATATGATTGTGTCATGTGAGTGTATCATACGATTGTGTCATGTGAGTGTATAATGTGATTGTATCATCTTACAATAAATGTAATTTATTTTCCCTGTATTACGCTGTGGATCCTTCTATTTATTTTCATGGCTGTTGGATTTTGTATATCATCTGCAGCCCTTTGAATTCCCCCGGTGATTTCTACCTGGTGAGGTAAATCCTCAAAAGCGCTTAAGGCTTGTCCATTAATTTGGAGACCATATCTATTTGGTAAGCGGACAATTTTTCTTATCACACTTGTTGGTGCCCCCCCAAGAGTTGAGAAGATTGGCTCTACATGCATGCTGGGACTTGTGGTTTCTCCCTAAGGATAGTGTTTTTCTTCACTACCGGAGTGTGTTTTCACTTTATTATTCTTGGACACTTCTTTATTATAAGGACACTTCCTGGATTCTCATGCATGATTCTTATATATTTATTATTGTATTTGTATACATTTATCACTGTGGTTTATGTGTGATTTGTTGTCACACACACGTCACTCTGCTGCCAGCGCTGCACGTATTACTGCATTCTTTGTTGGGTTTGGTCTATTGACCCGTGCGAGCTGCTGGTATATTTATTTATATATTTATTTTATTATTGATTCATTCACTCTGATGTTTGTCATTTTTATCTAGCGCAGATTCTCTTTTGCTTGTTTTCATCAGAGTGTATGATTGGGGACAATCTATTACCTCTACAGACCAGGGGAGGAATTATTTGGCAGGATTGGTAAAATCTCTTTGTTGTTAGGCTAGCCGAGGTGTTCAATTACTGGGCCAGTATGAGGGTACATGTGTATGGCATCATTAATACTGGACCAGTATGAGGGTACATGTGTATGGCATCATTAATACTGGACCAGTATGAGGGCACACATGTATGGCATCATTAATCCTAGGCCAGTATGAGGGTACATGTATATGGCATCATTAATACTGGGCCAGTATGAGGGCACACATGTATGGCATCATTAATCCTAGGCCAGTATGAGGGTACATGTGTATGACATCATTAATACTGGGCCAGTATGAGGGTACACGTGTGTGGCATCATTAATCCTAGGCCAGTATGAGGGTACATGTGTATGGCATCATTAATACTGGGCCAGTATGAGGGTACACGTGTATGGCATCATTAATACTGGGCCAGTATGAGGGTACATGTGTATGGCATCATTAATACTGGACCAGTATGAGGGCACACATGTATGGCATCATTAATCCTAGGCCAGTATGAGGGCACACATGTATGGCATCATTAATCCTAGGCCAGTATGAGGGTACATGTGTATGGCATCATTAATCCTAGGCCAGTATGAGGGTACACGTGTATGGCATCATTAATACTGGGCCAGTATGAGGGTACATGTGTATGATCATTGATCATTGATCCATGGGCATAGACATGTATGACATCACTAAGTCTGGCTCAGTATGAGGATAGACATGTATGACATTATTGAGTCTGGGTCAACAGGATGGCACGTGTATGCTATAATTGTTCTAAAGAATGATTGATTGGATGTTCACACAGTTGCCATACAGGGCGACGGGCGATTATCATTAGACCTTTGTGTGTTTGTATGCAGCTGGTTTGTGGGTGCTCTCTGCTGGGTTGTGGGTGCTCTCTGCTGGTTTGTGGGTGCTCTCTGCTGGTTTGTGGGTGCTCTCTGCTGGGTTGTGGGTTCTCTCTGCTGGTTTGTGGGTGCTCTATGCTGGGTTGTGGGTGCTCTCTGCTGGGTTGTGGGTTCTCTCTGCTGGGTTGTGGGTGCTCTCTGCTGGGTTGTGGGTTCTCTCTGCTGGTTTGTGGGTGCTCTCTGCTGGGTTGTGGGTTCTCTCTGCTGGGTTGTGGGTGCTCTATGCTGGGTTGTGGGTGCACTCTGCTGGGTTGTGGCTGTACGCAGTTTATTTTACTTCTAAAGATGGTCAACTTTTTTTCGGGAGTATTGGTCCATGGGTTTCCTCCACATGAGGTTTTGCCTTTTTTAAACGGTGCTCCGCAAAATATTTTTTGTTGTCCACATATACTATATATAAATATTATAGCACATGGTCTTCCCTGCAGCAGTAATCAGACACACAAGCCTTGTACTAAGTAACCTATTCCAACCCTAAACCTGTCTGAATAACCTTTCCACTAACCCTCAACCTTACCTCCATCCCTCAACCTAACCTATTCCACTAACCCTCAACCTTACCTCCATCCCTCAACCTAACCTATTCCACTAACCCTCAACCTTACCTCCATGCCTCAACCTAACCTATTCCACTAACCCTCAACCTTACCTCCATCCCTCAGCTTAACCCTTTCCACTAACCCTCAACCTTACCTCCATCCCTCAACCTAACCTATTCCACTAACCCTCAACCTTACCTCCATCCCTCAGTCTAACTCTTTCCACTAACCCTCAACCTTACCTCCATGCCTCAACCTAACCTATTCCACTAACCCTCAACCTTACCTCCATGCCTCAACCTAACCTATTCCACTAACCCTCAACCTTACCTCCATGCCTCAACCTAACCTATTCCACTAACCCTCAACCTTACCTCCATGCCTCAACCTAACCTATTCCACTAACCCTCAACCATACCTCCATCCCTCAACCTAACCTATTCCACTAACCCTCAACCTTACCTCCATCCCTCAGCTTAACCCTTTCCACTAACCCTCAACCTTACCTCCATCCCCCAACCTAAACCTATTCCACTAACCCTCAACCTTACCTCCATCCCTCAACCTAACCTATTCCACTAACCCTCAACCTTACCTCCATCCCTCAGTCTAACTCTTTCCACTAACCCTCAACCTTACCTCCATGCCTCAACCTAACCTATTCCACTAACCCTCAACCTTACCTCCATGCCTCAACCTAACCTATTCCACTAACCCTCAACCTTACCTCCATCCCTCAACCTAACCTATTCCACTAACCCTCAACCTTACCTCCATCCCTCAGCTTAACCCTTTCCACTAACCCTCAACCTTACCTCCATCCCCCAACCTAAACCTATTCCACTAACCCTCAACCTTACCTCCATCCCTCAACCTAACCTATTCCACTAACCCTCAACCTTACCTCCATCCCTCAGCCTAACTCTTTCCACTAACCCTCAACCTTACCTCCATGCCTCAACCTAACCTATTCCACTAACCCTCAACCATACCTCCATCCCTCAGCCTTACCCTTTCCACTAACCCTCAACCTTACCTCCATGCCTCAACCTAACCTATTCCACTAACCCTCAACCTTACCTCCATCCCTCAACCTAACCTGTTCCACTAACCCTCAACCTTACCTCCATCCCTCAACCTAACCTATTCCACTAACCCTCAACCTTACCTCCATCCCTCAACCTAACCTATTCCACTAACCCTCAACCTTACCTCCATGCCTCAACCTAACCTATTCCACTAACCCTCAACCTTACCTCCATGCCTCAACCTAACCTATTCCACTAACCCCCAACCTTACCTCCATCCCTCAACCTAACCTATTCCACTAACCCTCAACCTTACCTCCATCCCTCAGCTTAACCCTTTCCACTAACCCTCAACCTTACCTCCATCCCCCAACCTAAACCTATTCCACTAACCCTCAACCTTACCTCCATCCCTCAGCCTTACCCTTTCCACTAACCCTCAACCTTACCTCCATGCCTCAACCTAACCTATTCCACTAACCCTCAACCTTACCTCCATCCCTCAACCTAACCTATTCCACTAACCCTCAACCTTACCTCCATCCCTCAACCTAACCTATTCCACTAACCCTCAACCTTACCTCCATCCCTCAACCTAACCTATTCCACTAACCCTCAACATAACCTCCATCCCTCAGCCTTACCCTTTCCACTAACCCTCAACCTTACCTCCATCCCTCAACCTAACCTATTCCACTAACCCTCAACATAACCTCCATCCCTCAGCTTAACCCTTTCCACTAACCCTCAACCTTACCTCCATCCCCCAACCTAACCTATTCCACTAACCCTCAACCTTACCTCCATCCCCCAACCTAACCTATTCCACTAACCCTCAACCTTACCTCCATCCCCCAACCTAACCTATTCCACTAACCCTCAACCTTACCTCCATCCCTCAACCTAACCTATTCCACTAACCCTCAACCTTACCTCCATCCCTCAACCTAACCTATTCCACTAACCGTCAACATAACCTCCATCCCTCAACCTAACCTATTCCACTAACCCTCAACATAACCTCCATCCCTCAGCTTAACCCTTTCCACTAACCCTCAACCTTACCTCCATTCCTCAGCCTAACCCTTTCCACTAATCCTCACGCTAACCTCCATCCCTCAGTCTAACTCTTTCCACTAATCCTCACCCTAACCTCCATCCCTCAGCCTTACCCTTTCCACTTACCCTCAACCTTACCTCCATCCCTCAGCCTTACCCTTTCCACTTACCCTCAACCTTACCTCCATCCCCCAGCCTTACCCTTTCCACTAACCCTCAACCTTACCTCCATCCCTCAGCCTTACCCTTTACACTAATCCTCTACCTTACCTCTGTCCCTCAGCCCAACCTTTTCCACTATCTCTAAACCTAACCCTAACATCTTACATCTTTGCAATCCTGCCATTAAACCCTAATCTACCTTTAATTTGCTATAGTACTTGTGCCAACACTATTTATTATTTTTATTTATTTCAGGTACTTATATAGCGCTGTCAATTTACGCAGCGCTTTACATATACATTGTACATTCATATCACTACACTACTTCATATGTCAAATCAATGCCAATCCATGCCATAATGATAGCAGAACATTTTTTTTTTTGCTAGATATGGTACACCCTTCCTCTGACATAGTCAGGGATTGTGGAGGTAGGTGTGGGCGATTCAGAGAGATATGAAGAGGCGATAAGATGCCAAACATGAATATATATAGAATATCGAATACATATACAATTAATAAAAAAATATTTATTTATTTTATACAGATTAAAACCTATTCAAAGTCCCATTCCATGACTCTGTATTCAATATTGCTTTAGGGATGAGATACCCAGTCACATAATTTGGTTTGGTGAGATTAGAATGAGTTTCTATGATGATATATAGAATATATCATTGTCATTCTTCTTGCAGCCAGCCATCATCGCCCATCATCCGAGAACGCTATAGAGAATCCTGTTTTCGAATCTTCTCTTCCTTACTTCTGCTGGTGGTGGCTGTCGGCTTTGTCTTGTATGACGTCCAGTTCAGAAATGCAGAAACACCGGCCACACAGGCGGGGTTCAGTGTCCACCCTGATGAGTCCTCAGAAGGTAGTATTCCCGGGGCTCCCCCATCACTGACCAACCATGAGGAGCTGGGACAAGGTCATCACCACCACCACCATGATTCCCAAACATCGGACCAGGAAGAGGATGAGGGAGATGAAGATGGACACTCTTCTTCTGGCCATCACCATTCTGGGGGCACCTTCCACCAAGCAGCAGCCATCACCGACTCTGGTGAGGAATATAATCTAGTGCTGTATAGAATCCTATGACCGCTTAGGGGTATTTTAAGAAAGCTGTAAATAGTTTGTTTTATAATTTTCCTTGGTATTTTACTATTTAGTGATATCAATTCATGAATATAATTTTCAACTCTACTTTATCTTTTTCCTGTTTCAAATGTAAAGCAATGATGAAAATGGTGACCCCCCCCCCCCCCCAGGTGGCACTATAGCCCAAAAAATGTAAAACTTTTCCCTCTGCTCCTTTCTCCTCTATGACTTTCCCCCAGCTTCTTCCTCGTCTCTGAGTCTTCCCCCCGCTCCTTCTTCATTTCTGAGTCTACCCTCTGCTCCTTCCACCTCCCTGAATCTCCCCCCTGATCCTTCCTCCTCTCTGAGTCTTCTCCCAGTTCCATCCTCCTCTCCAAGTCCTCCCCCTGCTACTTCCTCCTCTCCGAGTCTTCCCTCTGCTCCTTTCCCCTCTCTGAGTCTTCCCTCTGCTCCTTTCCCCTCTCTGAGTCTTCCCTCTGCTCCTTTCCCCTCTCTGAGTCTTCTCCCAGTTCCATCCTCCTCTCCAAGTCCTCCCCCTGCTACTTCCTCCTCTCCGAGTCTTCCCTCTGCTCCTTTCCCCTATCTGAGTCTTACCCCTTTTCCTTCCTCTTCTCTGAGTCTTAACCCTGCTCCTTTCCCCTCTCTGAGTCTTACCCCTGCTCCTCCCTCATTTCTGAGTCTCCTCCTCTGCTCTGTCCTCCTTTCTGAGTCTTCCCCCTGCTCCTTTCCCGTCTCTGAGTCTTACCCCTGCTCCTCCCTCATTTCTGAGTCTCCTCCTCTGCTCTGTCCTCCTCTCTGAGTCTTCCCCCTGCTCCTTTCTCCTCTCTGAGTCTTACCCCTGCTTCTTGCTCCTCTCCGTGTCTTCCCTCTGCTCCTTTCCCCTTCCCTCAGAGTCCTCCCCCCTTTCCTTCCTCCTCTGAATCTTCCCCCTGCTTCTTCCTCTTCTATGAATCTTCCCCTGCTCCTTCCTCCTCTCTGAGTCTTACCCCTGCTCCTTCCTCCTCTTCGAGTCTTACCCCTGCTCCTTCCTCCTCTTCGAGTCTTCTCCCTCCTCCTTCCTCCTCTTCGAGTCTTCTCCTTGTTCCTTCCTCTTCTCCAAGTCTTCCTTCTGCTCCTTGATCCTCTCTGAGTCTTCCCCCCGCTCCTTCATCATTTCTGAGTCTCCCTCTGCTCCTTCCTCCTCTCTGGGTCTTCCCCCTGCTCCTTCCTCCTCTCTGGGTCTTCCCCCTGCTCCTTCCTCTTCTCCAAGTCTTCCTTCTGCTCCTTCCTCCTCTCTGAGTTTTACCCCTGCTCCTTCATCATTTCTAAGTCTCCCCCTGCTCCTTCCTCCTATCTGAGTCTTCCCCCCTCATTCTTTCTCATAGCCAAGTCTTCCCCCTTCTCCTTTATCCTCTCTGACTTTTCCCCCTGCTCCTTCCTCCTCAGGGGAACACTGAGAGGAATAATTTGCTGTGAACTTTTACAATACTTAAATAGCTCCCTGATAGGTTGGTGTAGCGTTCAGAGCAGTCTGGGTTTGTCAGGGGTGCAATAAAATGACAACTCCGCTCCAACCAGCGAGGAGTGAACATCCGGAGCCAGCGGTCTGCACCTGCCTAGACACCTCAGCCTCCTACTGCTCCCTCAGGATATCAAACAGAGACTTATGCATCTGTGGCAGAGGACAAGCATTTAACAAAAACAGAGATTCAGTGACCCTGTATCCTCGGAAGAGGGTCAGCTCCTCCTACTGATCTCGGAAATCTGTCAATCCAAGGACCTCTCCTTTAAATTTTAAATCCTTTAGATTACATGCTTACACCTTTGGGACCAATCGGAGGACCCCAGTGTCTTTTATCCCCTTTTCTAAACGGAAACCAGGAGCGTTGTGGTTACACATAGAAGCTTGGGGTTTGCTACATACCCCAGGACCCTATTCATCCCTAAGAGGTGTTATCCGTATACTTGAGACCAATAGGCCCAGGATCCAGTAACAAGCCTGGTGGGCACAGGACCTGAAACCTCCCCCCCACTTCCTTATGGGCACAGATATTCCTGAAGTCTAGAATATGGTGATGTTTTTTCCTTGACAAAGGCAATATATGCCGAAACGCGTGGAACCCTAGTTCTACAACCAGGAATCACCATTTAATAAGTAAAATGGTTCATAAATTGTCAATTGTGTAATATGCATTACTTATACAACCAATGTTGTTGTTTTGTTGTTTCTTTTTCCTTGTTTTTTACATTTATATGCAATTCTTTTAATAAAATGAATAATAATTACCTTTGCCTATAAAATCCCACTTTCTCCCTTTTGGCTTGAGGAACCAAACTTCTTTTTTCAATAAAATGACACTACCACTGATGATAGGGTAACACATACCCAAGAACTGGATGAAAGATTTAAATTTGAGAGGGAACCACAATTTTCACACCTCCCATCAGATTCTTGTATAATTAACCTCTGTTTTTCTGTTTGGACACACTGCCATGCTAATTAGATGAAGGTGGTATAAATACTGGAGTATGTGCCTTGTATATTGGGGTATAAATAATTAGGATTGTTGCTTACACTCATCCTTATTTCTAATGACAAAATCAATAAAAATAATCTGATAAAAAAAAAGAAAAGAAATGAGGAATGAGGAAGACACATCTTCATCATGAAAGAACAGATCCAGAATGTGACTAACCCCCGTTTTCAAAAGTAATCATTTTATTATAAAATCCCAATTATTCCTCACAACCATCACATAACTCTTTTCTTTCCATGGTGACAGAGACATGCTCCATGTTGGCTCGGGATGTCCTCCAGTCGGGGGGTTCGGTGGTTGATGCAGGAATCTCTGCTGTGCTCTGTTTGGTGGTTGTACACCCACACACTTCCAGCTTGGGTAAGTGATTGTCTGTCTTCATCTGAAGGATCAATACTACAGACTACTGTATACAGGGGGTAAAATGTGATTGGGAGGACCTATAGATACACATCAAGTGCAGAAGATGTTTTGGGAGGACCTACACATGGGAAGGTGAGGGGACTAAAGGGTGATGAAAGGAACTACATGTTCCGGGTAGCAGGTGATTGGTTTTGGTGGTTGGGAGGGCTTAACATGGGGGTAGAAAGTGATTGTGGTTGGGAGGGCCTAACATGGGGGTAGAAAGTGATTGTGGTTGGGAGGGCTGAAACATGGGGGTAGAAAGTGATTGTGGTTGGGGGGGGGGCTTAACATGGGGGTAGAAAGTGATTGTGAGGACCTACATATCAAAAGGTGAAGATGATTAGGAGGACCTATATATCTCAGAGTAGAAGATGATTGGGAAGACCTATGCATCAGGGGTAGAAGAGGTTTGGGTGGACCTGCACATGAGGAGTAGAATGTGATTGGGAGGATATACAGTACGCCTTGGGGGTAGAAGTTGGTTGGGAGGACCTACATGTCATGGAATAGAAGGTGATAGGGAAAATCTACACGTGGGGAGATTTCGGGAGGGCCTACAAATCAGGAGGTAGAAGGTAATGGGTAGGACCTATACACCGAGGGGAGGAGATCATTTGGAAGATTTATACACCAGGGGTAAAAGATGTTTGGTAGAACCTACACATGAGTAGTAGAAGGTAAATAGGAGGATCTACAGATTGAGGGGTAGAAGTTACTAGGAAGGACCTACACATTAGGTGGAAAAAGGTTATTGGGAGAACCTACACATCGGGGTACAAAGTGATTGGGATGAGGGGGTACATATGTAGACCCTCCCAACCATAATATCTCCCCTAATATTAGGAGGTAGAAGGTAATTGACATGACCTATACACTGAGATGTAGAAGGTGGTTGGGAGGACCTACACATCACAGGGTGGATGTTTGGAAGGACATAAACAATGAGGGGTAGAAGGTGATTGGTAGGACCTACACTTCGGGGGGGCCTTCACAATGCGGGGGGGGGGGGACTACACATTGTGGAATAAAAGGTGATTAGGAGGACCTATACATCATGGGGTAGAATGTGATTTAGAGGACTTGCATGCCAGGGGGTAGAAGGTAACTGAGAGGACCTATACATTGAGATATAGAAGGTGATTGGTCAGACCTATACATAAGAGGGTAGAAAGTGAACGGGAGTACCCACCTATTCAAGTCGCCACACCTCCCCTCCTTAAAATGCTACATAAAAGTACCTGTGGAGGAAATATAATTAGATAATATACTTTTCTTTCCTTAACTTCTGTAGTGCAGGTGGCAGCATCATCCTCCCGTCTTCTGGCCAGATCTCTGAGAATGTTGAGGTAGCCCAGATCTTGCAAGAAGATGATCCTACACTGTGCCACGGGATCTTCTTGTGATATTTTGGCTATATGGCATTCCCCAGGATCATCTCGGCAGGAGGATGACATAACTCCCTACAATGCAGAAGTTGAGGGAGATAAATATAGGCATTTTTATGCTGCATTTCAGGGAGGGGGGCACCTTGAATAGGTAGATCTTGGAAATAAAGATGTTCCATCCTAAAGTACTAGATTATTGGTGAAGTGTAAGAGATCACTGGAGAAGTAAGTAGGTGACTGGTGGAATATTGTGGGCAATTGGACACCTGATAGATGATTGGTAGAGTGTATGGAGTAATTGGTATAGTGTATGGAGTAATTGGTAGAGTGTATGGAGTAATTGGTAGAGTGTATGGAGTAATTGGTAGAGTGTATGGAGTAATTGGTATAGTGTATGGAGTAATTGGTAGAGTGTATGGAGTAATTGGAAGTTGATTGGTGGAGGAAAGAAGCTTGTTGATTTGTGAAAAAAAGAGGGGTTTTTGAAGAGGTAAGAGGGAGGGGACTAGTGGAATTCAGGGGGAATTAGGAAATAATTGGTTTATGTGGAATTTTTCTCTTTTTTGCTGGAATGAAACCATCTAATATAACTAGCGTGAAGCTAAAAGTCATCTCGCCATATGTCATTTCAGGTGGAGTCTTCTCATCCATTTATTTAAATAAAGCCTCACAGAATATCTCAGTATTAAATGCAATGCCCAGAGAAGCCTCGTCAGTTTCATATGGAGTTCCTCAGGTTCTTCAGGGGTTATGGGTGCTTCATCAGAAGTACGGGACAAAACCCTGGGCTCAGCTAGTAAGTTCTGCTGTCATTCTAGCAGATAAGGGCTTCTTGGTGGACTCCAGCCTCCATGCTGCTCTTGTGGCAAATCACCAGAAGGTTCTAAGCTCTGAGGGTCTGCGGAGCCTCTTCTGTGATCCTCAACAAAATCTAAAAGATGTCGGAGAGAGAGTAGAAAATCCCACACTGGGCAAACTCTTGGAGCAGATTGGAAGTTCAGTGTCAGACCCCGTGCTTTCAGATGACCTCATACACAGCATGATGAGTGACATTGGGGTTACAGAAGATGAGAAATTCAAAGAGTCCATCTCCAGACATCTTACCATTGAAGATCCACTGACCCTTCATTTAGATTCACTAACTTTGTTCACTTCTGGTGGTCCCACTGCTGGGAAAATCCTCTCCAACTCAGTTCAAAAGATTTACGAAGAACAACGTAAGCAAAGCATTGAGTCGGTTTCTGAGCTTCTCCTAAATTCTTCAAAGACTATGTATGCACAGGGTGGAGCCTGGCCTGGAGACTTGTCTTCCCAATTCTCTCCCTTTCAGCTGCCCACATGGAACCTGGCACCTGTTGGAAGCAATGTCATCATAGTTGACATTTCCGGAGATATCTTTGTGTTGTCCCTCACACTCAACAGCACCTTTGGATCTGGGTTTGTTTCTTCATCTACAGGGATCCTTCTCAGTGACTTTGTTCAGGGTCAGGGATCCTCACAGAGCTCCGGACCCCGTTATTGGGCCTGTCCAACAGTGCTGATATACGGGGCAGATAATGACGTGATGGGGTTGTCTGCTTATGGGGGAAGTTCAGTACCATTCTCCCAGGCTCAAGTTATTATAAGTCATCTCCTCTTGGAGAAGGATCTGACAGAATCTGTGACTGGATCCCTGGTGGAGGTTCAACCTGGAGGCTCTGAGCCCTGGATGGAGTACTTTGGGCTGCAGGGTAACAGCACAGAGCCGGTAGTGGCAGTGGAAGTTCAGGCAGAACACGTTCATGTTATGAAGTCTCATGGACCATGCTGTTATCCTGCAGGATTTTAGACATTGTTTAATTAATGTGGAAAATAAGCTCCTCCAAGATGGCTTCCATAGATTTAATGTGGAAAATAAGCTCCTCCAAGATGGCTTCTATAGATTTAATGTGGGAAAATGAGCTCCTCCAAGATGGCTTCCATAGATTTAATGTGGAAAATAAGCTCCTCCAAGATGGCTTCCATAGACGAAAAGTTCTATTTTCAGTTATGTTCGGCAAGCTAAATAGTATTTTATCTTTTAATATGGTACCGATGTTTGTTGGGGAGTTGGCTGGATGCTCAGATCCCAGGAATTCAGATTATCTTGATTGTGAGTGTTCTGTTAACACTGTTAAAATCCAGTGTAAGTGTACCTTTGTTGTTCCAGTCAGGCAAAGATGAAGCCCCATGTAGGGCACCTCCCAAGTCTTAAACAAAGTTACACTTACGGTGGATTTAATGGAATGTCACCAGCTTGGATTTACTGGAAGCTTCCAGGACCAGGATTTAATGGAATGACCCAACGTTAAGGGCTTGGCAGCGGTGGATCATTTTATCACTACTGTCAACTCAATCTTGAATTTTGAAAGATATCACATTATGACACAGTACATTCTATGCCTTCAGTTAGGGCTTAACTATTTGGCCATCTGCCCCCCCCCCCCCCCATCACGCTCTGCCATTGGCATTGCTGTTCAGGAACATCTTACCAGTGTTTGATAAGCAGTGCAGCTCATTGGGGTCCCACAAGGCTCCCTACAGCTCCACTGTATGTTTAGTGAAGGATTGGTGCCCCAACCCCCCCCCCCCCCTAGTTATCTCTAAGAACACCACGATCATGTGTGGCATTTGGCCATCTTCTGACCCTGCAGAGATCCTTTGGTGATCTTTGCAGCCCGCAGCGCTACTATAGGGGTCTCAAACCCCACGTTTTACCTGATGATGAGCTGCAGATCTCCCTCCTGTGAAGGGGCTCACCCACAGGAGTTTGCATGGGGTACATGTATAGAGCAACAGGAATGTTGTCATTAATTTGATTTCATGTGTAAAGTTTCTGGCTGTTGCTTACCAGTCTACGTAACGCAATGCTTATATTTCTACAGGCAGCTTAAATTATAATAGTATTTTTCAAGCAATAACGAAATGCTGTCTCATAGTCTAGACCCGACAGAACTGAACACAGACAGTGCCAACTGCGGGCACATTTCTCTATTAGCTGTGCCAGGTGATGCCGATAGTGTTTCCTTAGGGAGTGAGTTGAACTGAGCATTCTCTCAGGAAAGTTTCTCTCTTCTCTTTTACTTATGGTGTGCTCCATTACATTGTGAAACCGATCAACTGTAAGAGTGCACACTTACCTGGGGAAGGGAGGGGGCAGTGACCAACCTTGAGGTGGCACAGTCCTAACTTGCAGAGGGAGGGGGGTGCAGACCCCACCTTTAAGACTAGACCCTGGAATCTACCTTTGGAGAGGAGGCCGAGACTACCTTTTTGGAAGGGAAATAGAAACCTACCTTTGGCTAATGAAGAGACCTGCTTTTGGAGAGAGACAGACATTCCTTTGGGGGGGAGGGGGGCAGGGACCTACCTTTGAGGGAAGGGAAAGGAACTTACTTTTGAGGGACCAGAGATCTGTATTTAGATGGGAGGAAGAGACATACTTTTTGAGGATAGAAGGTCCTACACCTGGGGGACAAGGATCTAACCTGGGGGGTTGAACGGAATGGACTTCACTTTGCGGTTGAAGCAGTGACCTAACTTTGAAGGGGGATTCACGACTTACTTTCAGGGGGAAGGAAGGAAGGTTAGGCGGGGATCAACCTTTGAGGTGCAAGCAGAGACCTTGCTTTTTGTAGGGACCAGAGGTCCATATTTGGATGATGGGAGGCAGAGACCTACCATTTAGGGGGGCACAGTCCTGTCTGGTTGGGTATTTGGCACAGATGTTTTCAGGCTATCACAGTTCTGTTGTCTCACCACGCTCACTCCTGACTCATTCACGCACAATTCTATGCAACATATCAATTAAATTGCACTAAAAGATTGAAATAATTTTTGTATTTGTCAGTATTTGTCACCAGGAACTGCACTGAGCAACATTTATAGTAAAATCTAATTTAAAATCTGATTTAAACCAGAGAAGCACCTAATAAATTAAATATGGAAATATAATATATGTTTTGTAGTGTAAAGAATTAATACCGAGTGTTTTTGTTTTATTTGAGTATGATCCCTCTTTACAAACTCTTCATCCTTATTAGGATTTTCCTGTGACCCTCATAAATATTTATTACTGGTCAACTTGTTTGTGTCATGGTTATTTCTCAGACTGAAGAGTTCATCGATTGTCTAATATAGGTGACACTTGTACTGACCACAAACCTTCTACACACATTTTTCTACAGAAGAGAATAAGAGGAAGTAACTTGCAGAGTTTCATTGGCAGTTTAAAGCTTTGCCCTTATAAGGGTTCCCAACTTCCCAAAGGGTGCAGAATGTCCATAGAGCCCAGAGTGTCCCTACAGCCTATAGAGCCCAGAGTGTCCCTACAGCCTATAGAGCCCAGAGTACCTCAAGAGCCTAAAGATCCCAGAATGTTCAAAGAGCTCAAAATGTCTATAGAGCCCAGAGTATCCCAAGAGTCCAGAGTACGCCAAGAGCCCAGAGTGTCCCTACAGCCTATAGAGCCCAGAGTGTCCCAAGAGTCCAGAATGCCTCTCTAAATCCAAACCTTTTGGAAGCTGGAGCACAGATGAAGCCCCCTTCCCTTACCACCACATGGCAGTGTCCAGGACTGCCCATCGGTTACGCAGGCATTGCATGATGTCCATAAGAAATGGATTAAGGGCTTTAAAACTTACCAAGTTTCTACTGGTAACGGCTGTGGTGATAACTCATAGGTAGCTTATGAGTTACAACCACATCTGTTATCAGTAGAAACTCTTTTAAGCCTCAAAGTTGTCAATCCAGTTCTTTAGTTCTTATATACTTAACCCCAGCACAGAACCTGATTGAGAACTTTGAGGCTTAAAAGAGTTCCTACTGATAATGGCTGTGGTTATAATTCATAGGCTATACCACCACAGCCGTTATCGGTAGAAATTCTTTTAAGCCTCAGAGTTCTCAATCCAGTTCTTCTTATATACCTTATAACCCCAGCACAGAACCTTTCTTATGCTTCAGCAAGTATCCACCTTACCCCACGTCCTCCATCGGCCATCTTCTGCGCTAAAAGCTCAACTGGTGTCATTCACTACGTTTATGTAAAAACTTGGCAGTTTTGGCATCTCTGGTGGCACTCTGGGTGGTCTTGTCTTCTGTGAAAGGGCTTCCCAAGAAGGTTTGTGGCCAACACAAGTTTGCCCTAAATCCGTTAGTGGAAGATAAGGGCCATCAGGTCTAGTTGTAGAGGAGGGACCTGGCATGTTAATGTGTGTGTACACTAATGATGGCCAATGACTGTATTATGACCAGAAATAAATGTCCATCAGATCCAAATCTGTGTTGTGTAATCATTAAAGATGAACAGAAGTCACATTAAGAGCAGTAGTTATCAGGGTGGACGGTATTATACATAAAATGTTCATTATCGCATTCACAGGACTTTCCATATACCTTCTCCTGGAAAGTTCCTGCCTAGACCTGGCTATACCTCAGTAGGATTTAGTCAGAAAAACATGTTTTCAGATCCTTTGTTTTTCCCCGGAAGATTTTACTCCCTTCCTGACCAGGCCCTATTTTTCGATTCGGCACTGCGTGATTTTAACGGACGATTGCGCGGTCGTGCGACACTGTACCCAAATGAAATTGACGTCCTTTTTTTCCCACAAACAGAGCTTTCTTTTGGTGGTATTTGATCACCTGTGCGATTTTTTGATCATGCGCTATAAACAAAAAAAGAGCGACAATTTTGAAAAAATAACAATATTTTTCACATTTTTTTATATGAAAAATTCCCCAAAAAAATGTAAAAATCAAAATTTTTTAACATTTTAGGCCAATTTGTTATATGCTACCTATGTTTGGTAAATAAAATCGCAATAAGCGTATTTTGATTGGTTTGCGCAAAAGTTATTGCCTTTACTAACTAAGGGAAAGATTTTTGTCATTTTTATTGTTTTTTTTTTTTTAACAAGTAATGGCGGCGATCTGCGATTTTTTTTTTTTTTTTTTGCGGGACTGCGACATTGCGGCGGACAGATTGGACCCTTGACTGACATTTTTGACACTTTTGGGAGTACCAGTGACATTACTACAGTAATCAGTGCTATACATATGCACTGTTACTGTAAAAATGACACTGGCAGGGAAGGGGTTAACTTTATTGGTGATGCAGGGGTTAAGTGTGTCCCTAGGGGGCGTGCTTCTTACTGTTAAGGGGCATGGCTTGTGATGTAACCACAGAGACATATAATCCTACATAGCAGGATCGTATGATCTCTGCAGTTACATCAGGGAGAATGACAGTTGGTTGTGTTCACATCAGCCGCCTGCCTTTCTCCCTCTCCAGCGGGAGATCGCGAGTGACCGGCGGATATTGGGTCCGCCGCTGACACGTGCGGATATGTTAGGGAACGAGCGGGGGCGGGAGCGCACCTCCAGCGTCGCGCGCTCGACCCCTAGAGGCTCTCAGGCAAGCGACGTAGTACTACGTCACTTTGCCTGTACGGGGCTGACCGCCGCAGTAAATAGTCGTGCGGCGGGGGGGGCGTGTCCAAGATGGCCACCGGAGCGGACGCTAAGTAGGAGAGCTCCGTGTGGATCGCCGCTGCTTACCTGGTCCCTGCACTTACCGACCTTCCTAAGCTGCTCTCCCGACCCGTGTTGTGGCGGTGGATGTGATGCGCCGCAGCTCCCGCTCCTCTCACCACCCGAAGTCTGGTAAATCCTCCGCTGCTGCTGTCCCGAGGGCCCTTCCCGCCAGACAATCCAACATGGCGTCCCAGACGGATGATGCGGACCCGACCCAGCGCGACTCGGAGCAGTTCACGGCCCTGATGCTGGCTATAACTACTTGCCAAGCCACCCTAACGGGTAAGATAGACTCGATCCAGTCCGACATCGGTCTCCTGCAGAGGGACATGGACAAGTTCCGCACCCGCGTGTCGGAGGTTGAGCGCCGGGTGGGGGAGGCGGAGGACACTATCCATGACCACACAGGTGTTCTCCACACTCTGAAAGTCAAGGTGAAATCTCTCGAATCCAGGGCAGAGGATGCGGAGAATCGGAATAGGAGAAATAATCTCCGGGTGGTCGGCCTGCCTGAGGGGGCTGAGGGTCCCGACCCTGCGTCTTTCACTGAACGCCTGCTGCGCTCCCTCCTTCCCCAGGCACAGTTCTCCCCATTTTTTGTGGTGGAGAGGGCGCACAGAATGCCTGCAGCCCGGGGGCCCCCGGGGTCCCCGCCACGCACATTTATCTTCCGCCTTCTCAACTTTCGCGACAGAGATCTGGTCCTGCGGGAAGCTCGGAAGTTGGAGTCCCTTCACTTTGAGGCAGCTAAGTTAATGATCTTCCCTGACTACTCTGTGGATACGCAAAGGCTCCGCCGCTCCTTTGACCATGTCAAGCTGGACCTTCGTAACAGGAAGATAAAATACAGTATGCTTTTTCCCGCTCGGCTGCGGGTGCAGGATGGGGAATCGGTCCGGTTCTTTACTTCGCCAGATGAGGCCTCACGCTGGATTGAAACCCTCCAGCGGACCTGAGTCGTCTGTCCTGGCCCACCTGCCTTCTACTTCTTTGGATGACCTACGATAGTCTGGTTGAGCCCTGGAGCTTAATTTTAATGGTCTTCTGGGCTGCTCCTGCTGTTTTGGGGTTGCCCTTTACTAATGCTTTTGTCCTATGGTGCTGTGTCCCTTACCCTTTCCTCCTTCCTGACTGATCCTGAGGTATGGGTGGAGATCCAGACCCCCTTGTGCTGCCCTTTCCTGTTGCTATGGCCCCCCTAGTCATAGTGTCCTGGAATGTCCGGGGCCTTAACTCCAAATTTAAACGTTCACTTATGTTTGATTAACTGAAGAAATACCGTCCGCATATCTGTATCCTCCAGGAAACCCACCTGGTGGGCAGCAGACTCCTTGCGCTTAAGAAACCTTGGGTGGGCTCCCACTACCACTCTACGTACTATGCTTACTCGAGGGGTGTGAGTATTCTTATCCACAAGTCCCTTCATTTTATATTACTGGATCTCCACCTTGACCCAGGGGGTAGATATGTTGTACTGCATGCTATGTGTGATAGACTTGAAATGGTTATTGCGGGGATCTACAATCCCCCCCCGGCAGCTATGTCTCTCCTCCACACGCTGACCCCGATCCTAGCTCAATACCCTTCTGCTCTTGTTCTGTTGGCCGGTGACTTTAATATGCCCCCGATCCCCTCGGTGGACAGGATGAGAGGCGACCCAGCCGAGGACTCCCCACTCTCCCGGTGGGCGGAGGTTTTTGGCCTCTGGGACGTCTGGCGGTGGAAGCACCCCCATGAGCGGCAGTTTACCTGCCACTCTGCCACTTATGCTACACTCTCCCGTATTGATCTCATGCTGGCCAGTAATCCCCTCCTAGCACTCACCCTTGAGGCCTCCATCCTCCCTAGGGGCATTTCGGACCATGCTCCTGTGCTCCTGAGGCTCGGCACGGACACGTCTCCTGGGCTTTGCCTTTGGCGGTTGTCTCGGTTTTGGGTCACGGATGAGAGGGTGGCTCCAAGGGTGACGTCTGAACTCCTGGATTTCTGGGTTCACAACAAGGGCACCGCAGACTCGGCCACGACCTGGGATGCATTTAAGGCCTATGCTAGGGGCCAGTACCAACTGCTTATAGGGACGGCCCGTAAAGAATCCTCTCTGGAGCTGGAGGACCTGGAGTCCAGGGCCAAGAGGCAGGAAGCGGAGTATGTGGCCACCGGTGATAAAGAGGTTTATGGTGCACTGACGATGACCTATAGGGAAATAACCCTCCTCCGGACTGTTTCCTGCAAAAAAATTGGTGCTCTCCCAGACGCAGCGTATTTTTGAACAAGGGGAGCGAACGGGCAGGTTGCTGGCGTGGCTCTCCAGGGAACGTTCGACCACTGCCCATATAGCTCGTATTAGAGGAAATGACGGCTCTGTCTGCTCAGACCCTGCTAGAATCAATGACCACTTTGCTAGTTTTTATGCCCGACTTTACGCCTCCAGAGTGGACTATACTGATGCTGACTTAGACTCCTTTCTTTCCCTAGTTGACTTCCCTGAGTTGTCTACAGAGGCGGCAAGACGCTTGGAGGCCCCCTTTACTTTGAAAGAGGTCAAGACTGTGATAGGCTCCCTGCAGACGTGTAAGACTCCCGGCCCCGACGGGCTCCCATCTGAGTTCTTTAAGGCTAATGAAGATGTCCTCCTAACCCACTTCCATGGCCTGGTGAATGAGGTGGCTAAATTGGGCGCCCTCCCCCAGTCCATGGCCCAGGCGGTGATTGTGGTGGTGCCCAAGCCCGGCAAAGATCCTGAATTGTGTGGGTCTTATAGACCAATCTCTTTGCTTAACGTTGATGCCAAGATCTTTGCTAAACTCCTTGCTAATCGCCTGAACTCTGTGATTTTGTCCCTGGTCCACGGCGATCAAACGGGCTTCATGCCGGGTAAGGGCACTGACATCAATCTCCGCCGCCTCTTCACCAACTTGGCATATATATAGGAGACTCTGAGTCCCCGGGTCTTGTGGCTTCCTTGGATGCGGAGAAGGCCTTTGATTCCGTGGAATGGGGCTTTCTCTGGCAGGTGCTCCGGCGTTTCGGGGTGGGTACCGGGTTTATTTCTTGGATTCAGCTCTTATACAACAAACCTATGGCCCAAGTGCGGATGAATGGTATTCTTTCGCCCCCCTTTGAGTTGAGTAGGGGAACCCGACAGGGGTGCCCACTCTCCCCCTCCCTGTTTGCTTTGGCGTTGGAGCCCCTGGCTATTCTGATAAGGTCCCTCCCCGCCGTTGCGGGGATCCCGGTGGGCCCCTTGGTGGAAAAGATCTCCCTCTATGCGGACGACACTTTACTCTACCTCCCTGATGCGGGGGACTCTCTTGCTGCGGCCCTTGAGATTATAGATAGGTTTGGTAGATTCTCGGGAGTCCGGGTTAATTGGAACAAATCCCTGCTTTTCTCGCTGTCGCCAACGCCGCCGCCCTCTCCACCCTCCCTGCCGCTGTCCTGGGTTCCGAGGTTTCGTTACCTAGGGATTGAGGTGCAGAGAGACCTCTCCTCTTTCTTGTCGGACCTGTGCCCTGTGCTCCAACAACTTGTACTTCGGTGTCAGGCCTGGAAGACGCTCCCGCTCTCCCCTGTGGGTAGAATTAACCTTATTAAGATGACCTTTCTCCCTAAATTTCTGTATATTTTCCGGAATACCCCGGTCCCCATTCCCCTGTCTTTCTTTCGTAGATTGAATACGGTCCTCTCAGCCTTTATTTGGTCCGGTTCTGTCCCCCGGATAGCGAGAAGTACGCTACAGCTCCCGCTTTCACAGGGGGGGCTGGCGTTGCCCTCGTTTCGTCAGTACTACTGGGCGGCGGTCTTGGTGACGGTGCGATGGTGGTTTGCTCAATCTCGTTCCAATCCGTCGGTTAACCTCGAGGCGGCCATCCTGGGATCGTACGCGGCGCTCAGTACCCTGGTCTACAGAGGCCCTAAGGCACACCCCAACGTGACTGTCCCAATGCGTACCACGGTTCTGGTCTGGAAGCAGGTCTCAGAGGCGGTATCGGCTGCTGGGGATGTCTCCCCTCATACCCCTCTCTGGGGGAACCCTCGTCTTCCTCATTTCTACCCGATTCCTGATCCGGCTCTTTGGGCCGGTTACAGAATCAAGAAACTGGAACATATTATGCCAGGGGGTGACCTACGTTCATTTGATGAGCTCAGGTCTACCTTTGCACTCCCCTCATCTATGTTTTTCCGTTATCTTCAGCTTAGGCACGCGTACTCTAGCCAATTTCCCACTCCGCCCCAGGTGGCTCCACACACAGTTGAACGGTTCCTCATTACCAAAAATGCGGATAGACTGCTTTCCTCCATCTACCTTAGGATCTCAACTCATGACCCTGTGGCCCTGACCAGACTATTTGACGCCTGGCGGGGGGACATCCCTTCCTTGACGGAGGATGACTGGGAGGAAGGCCTGGGGAACTATATTCCGCTGGTCATCTCCGCAAGAGACCGCTACACACAACTCCGCTTCCTTCATAGTTTACTATACCCCGCAAAAGTTGGCCCGGATTTACCCCGATAGGTCTGACCGTTGCCCCAAATGTCAAAACGCCCTGGGCTCCTTTATACATGTGGTTTGGTCTTGCCCATTGATCCAGGACTTCTGGAGGGTGGTTGCGAGGGAGTTGTCTACAATAACGACCCTGGATGTCCCACTAGACCCCAAGCTTTTCCTCTTGGGTGTGGCTGATGGCCTCCCTGCAGGGAAAAACGCTAAACTTCTGATTTTTTACGCTTCTTTTTACGCCAGGAAGACTTTGCTTGCCAACTGGAGGAAGTCTGATCCTCCTACCTTGTCCCAATGGCGGAAGGTAGTGGATGCGGTTCTTCCCCTGTATAGACTAACCTATATGTCCAGGAAGTGCCCCGCTAAGTTTGATAAAATATGGGGACCATGGCTGGGTCGCTAGCCCTCTCCCACACTGCTTGCCGGTGGCGAGGCTTCGGCCTCCGCGCTTTAACCCCACTCTTTCTCTGGCCCCCCCTCTTCCCCTCCCCCCCCTCCCTTCTTCCCCCCCCCCCTCCCTTCTCTCCTTTTTTTTTCTGCTTCTTACCCTTTCTCCTTTTTCCCAGATCCCCTTGCCATGTCCCTTTCAGGTTTTTTTTTCTTACTGTCACCCCTCATTGTTTGTTCTTCCCCCCCCCCCTCCACTTTCTTACAGCTACCTCAATCTCAGCACTGTGACATGTGTACTATGTACTATTGTTGTTTATATTATCTGCTATGATTCAATCGATTGCTTAAGTATCTCGCTTCTAATTCTTTTCGATACTGTAATCCCCAAGTTTGTGTTCTGTTAATGTTTGGATGTACCTTGTTTTGTATGTTCTTTGTTTTTGCACATAAATAAAAACTTTTCTGTTAAAAAAAAAATAGTCGTGCGGCGGTCGGCAAGCGGTTAAGGGTTCTTGTATGAAATTTGTTTGGTCTGTAATGGTACAGCAAATGTTCTGGACTTTTGTACAAATGTTTTTTTTCTGCTGGTGTATGGCCAACGATGCATATGTAGAACTATGGGCAAAACTTTTTCCTGGTGCCTCCATGGCAGCATACCAGTGATAGAGCTCCGCCTCTACTCCTCCCTCAGGACTAGTGAGTAGCATAAAAGAAAGGCCTAGCCCCCTGTCCCATCATTCTCCTTTTTTTCCTCATACCTTCCTGACGGGTGAGGAATAGCAGTATGTCCTTACCTCTGCCTTTTTGGTGTGCAGTCCCTGCTCTTGGGTCACTCAAAGCACTAATAAGGCCAGGAACCCCTACTGTGGATCTTTGGGGTATTATGTGCAGGGTTTTCTTGCAGCAGTGGCGTACCAATGGGGGGGGGGGGCGGGGGGGCGTTCCGCCCCGGGTGCCACGCTCTGGAGGGTGTCAGCCGGTGTCCTGCCCGGTGTGTTCAGACAGATCCCGCAGAAGGCAGCTGCAGTGGCAGCTCCTTCAGTCCGTGCTGCAAGTGGGGGGGGCGGAGCCGCGGCGGGAATACGGGGGCTGAGCCTCGGCGGGAATAAGGAGGCGGAGCCTTAGCGGGAAGAAGGAGGCGGAGCCTTAGCGGGAAGAAGGGGGCGGAGCCTCGCCGGGAAGAAGGTGAGTGCCCATTGCCCAGGTGTGTGTGCTGGATAGGAGGGGGGATGGGGCTGCTGCAAATAGAGGAATTCATCTTTCTCTATTCTTCCTGCAGCTGCCTGCTGAATAACTGATCTCCTCCTCTCCCTCCTGCAGGAAGAATAGGGAAAGATCAATTCATATATATGCAGCTGCCCCATCCCCCTCCTATACAACTTCTTTTGCTGGCCCCCCTCCAGTGCTCCTAATCTCCCCCCCTCGGTGCTCTTAGCCCCCCCCCCCAGTGCACTAGACCCCCCCTGTTCTTTAGCCCCCCCCATGCTCTTCAGCTCCCCACAGTGCTTTCTCCCGCCCTCAAGTGCTCCCTGTCCCCCCCAGTGCTCTCCACCCCCTGGTTTTCCCTGTCCACCCCCCAAGTGCTCCCTGTCCCCCCCCCCCAGTGCTCTCCACCCCCCTGGTTTTCCTTGCCCGCCCCCCAAGTGCTCCCTGTCCCCCCCCCCAGTGCTCTCCACCCCCCTGGTTTTCCCTGCCCGGCCCCCAAATGCTCCCTGTCCCCCCCAGTGCTCTCCACCCCCCTGATTTTCCCTGCCCACCCCCCCCCAAGTTCTCCCTGTCCCCCCCTGATTTTCCCTGCTTGCCCCCCAAGTACTCCCTGTCCCCCCCAGTGCTCTCCACCCCCCTGATTTTCCCTGCCCACCCCCCCCAAGTTCTCCCTGTCCCCCCCTGATTTTCCCTGCTTGCCCCCCAAGTACTCCCTGTCCCCCCCAGTGCTCTCCACCCCCCTGATTTTCCCTGCCCACCCCCCCCAAGTTCTCCCTGTCCCCCCCAGTGCTCTCCACCCCCTTATTTTCCCTGCCCATCCCCCCAAGTGCTCCCTGTCCCCCCCCCAGTGCTCTCCACCCCCCTGGTTTTCCCTGCTCGCCCCCCAAGTGCTCCCTGTTCCCCCCCAGTGCTCTCCACCCCCTGCACCTTCCAACCCCCCTACAATGCTTTCCAAACCCCCTCTTAATTCTCTCCAGCCCCCCCCCCACCGTGCCCTTCAGCTCCTCCAGTGCTCTCTGCTTCGTCTGTGCTCTCCGGCCCCCCTAGCTCTCTTCTATCTTCTATCATGTCCTCAGTCTCTGAGCATCTCTTGTATCATGTCTGTAGTCTCTGACCATCTACTGTATCATGTCCTCAGTCTCTGACCATCTCCTGTATCATGTCCGCAGTCTCTGACCATCTCTTGTATCATGTCCTCAGTCTCTGATCATCTACTGTATCATGTCCTCAGTCTCTGACCATCTCCTGTATCATGTCTGCAGTCTCTGACCATCTCTTGTATTATGTCTGCAGTCTCTGAGCATCTCCTGTATCATGTCTGCAGTCTCTGACCATCTACTGTATCATGTCTGCAGTCTCTGACCATCTCCTGTACCATGTCTGCAGTCTCTGACCATCTCCTGTATCACGTCTGCAGTCTCTGACCATCTACTGTATCATGTCTGCAGTCTCTGACCATCTACTGTATCATGTCTGCAGTCTCTGACCATCTAATGTACTAATGTCTGCAGTCTCTGACCATCTACTGTATCATGTCTGCAGTCTCTGACCATCTACTGTATCATGTCTGCAGTTTCTGAGCATCTCCTGTATCATGTCTGCAGTCTCTGACCATCTCTTGTATCATGTCTGCAATCTCTGACCATCTCCTGTATCATGTCTTCAGTCTCTGACCATCTCTTGTATCATGTCTTCAGTCTCTGACCATCTCCTGTATCATGTCTGCAGTCTCTGACCATCTCCTGTATCATGTCTGTAGTCTCTGAATATCTCCTTTAGCAAGTCTTCAATCTCTTACTCAAACTTAAACACATTGCTAATAATATTAGCTATCTATTTATGCTGAAGGTAGGACTGTGCAGGGGAGGCAGAGAGTGCAAAAGGGGGAACTGTGATTAGAGAGACGGAGGGCAGACTGCAAGGGGCACTGTGTTGGGGGGGCTGTGAAATTTGTGCAAAAAATATTCTTGAACATATTACAATTTTTTGTGGGTGTTTTTACATTTTAAAGTTGGGGGGGGGGGGGGGGGTGCCAGATATAGGATCCACCCCGGGTGCCAAATGCTCTAGGTACGCCACTGTCTTGCAGGAATGCATGCTGCCTTCTGTCTCTATATTGGATCTCTGGGTTTGCAGAGTTTTGCGTGAGGACCATCCTTGTTTTTTGTCTCTTTCCTCTCTTTCCTGTTTTCTCTCTCTCTTTTCTTCTTTCCCCTCTTCCCTGTTTTTACCTTGGGTCCGCTGTCTTGTTTTTCGCCAAGTCTTTTCAAAGGGGAGAGAAGAAAAAAGATAAGGAAAGACTGTTGAAATCCCCTATGCTTCCCCTTCGTGCCGAAGGTCTTACCAGCCTTTGGCCGCCCCTCTCCTTTCCTCTTTATCGTCCTTTGAGCGGCGTCACCGATGTGCCAACGCTCGGAGGCGGAGAGTGAGGGTGGCCTCGAGGAGAGCATGTGCGCATGCGCAGTTCAAACGAGGCCCGAGTGGCCATCTTGGATAAGGGAACCAGGCAGCATTTTACCCTGAGTTCCATACAAATTAGAGGGAGGGGTTTCCTTTCTCCTTATTATTATTATTATAAAGGGCCCATTCCTTCCTCTTCTCCCACCGAGGACTACTTTATCTCTGCTCCCTCTGCCCTCCTTTTGCAAGCCCTTGAAAAGGAGAGCGTTCATTCATTTTTTTTTTTTTCTCTTTCTTTTTTTTTTTTTCTCTTTTTTTTTTTCTCTTTCTTTTTTTTTTTTATTTGAACATCTCGGACTAATTATAAGGGGAAGGATTAGTTTTAAAGATAAATCTATCTTTTTTTTCCCCCTCTCTTTTTCTTTCTCTTCTTTCCCTCTCTAACAGCTGGTCTTCCTGCAACGCCCTGCAATGAGCCATTCATTACGCAACCAGGATCCTCGCAGTAGGTATAGGACCACCTCTCGTGAGTATTTTACAAAAAACAAAAGAGTGCCTATATGGAATGACAAATGTCCTTTGTTCCAGCCCTGCCCACTCCAAGAGATTGGGAAAATCCTCACGGCATCACGATTATGACAGTCCGGACCGCAGATCCCGCTCATCTCACTATAGATCCTCAGAGAGATCTAGATCTAAACACCATCGTTCCCCTTTTCCAACTTCCCACTCTTCCAAGAAAAAGTGTTGGGCTTGTGGTGCAGTTCCTTTCAGAGAAAAATCGGTTTGCAAGGACTGCTTCAGAGACTACACATCCAACTGCAAGGTGGAAAATCAGCAAGTCATTTGACAACTCTGGTCCAGGTGTCAGACAGGGATTCTAACGCTCCAGGCCCCTCAGGCCTCTATATTCCTCACACCATGGCTCCACTCCATAGAAAATCATCTTTGTAACACCTCTCAGAGGAGTCCTCGGAAGAATCGGACCCTTCAGGCTTTAGTTATGCCTTAGTCCCACCCTTCATTCAGGCAGTCAAGGCAGCGATTGCCTGGGAGGACCCCGAGGAGCCCCTTCCAAGATCAAAAACATACTTTCCCTTCCTGAAAAGGAAACAAGTATTCTTTCCTCTAATGGGCAAGATAAAAGAGGTCATTGAAGAAGAATGGAAGAAGACAGATAGGAAGTTCACCTTAGACCACCTTAATAAGCTCTACCCTCTGGCCGAGTCTGAGTCTCAATCACTAAGTTCCATGCCGGTGGTAGACGCAGCGGTCGTACGCCTCACCAAAAATGTCAAGCTACAGGAAAGATGGTCTCACTCCACCAGGGGAGTGGTATCCAATGTTCTGGAATTAAGAGCTGCCTTCCTGGCTAGACAACAGAGCGGCAGTGGCATACCTACAAAAACAGAGGGGAACTCGCAGCAGGACCCTACTCCTGAAAGTCAAACCCATAATGTTATGGGCAGAGAGGAACCTGCTGGATCTCAGGGCAGTTTACCTCCCAGGTCATGTGAACACAGTAGCAGACTCGCTATCACAAAGGTTCACAGACAACCATGAGTGGAGTCTACATCCCCACTTCTTTCTCCAAGTCTCCAACCTCTGGTATCCTCCTCAAGTGGATATGTTTGCCACTCCAGAGAACTCAAAACTACCCAGATTCTTCTCTCGCCTTCCCTACCCTCAGGTGGAAGCGTTGGATGCCCTGAAATGCCCCTGGAATTTCTCCATGGCTTATGCCCTTCCTCCTCGTCCTCTGATTCTGAAGTTTCTCCGGAGACTCCTCAGAGGGTCAATACAGATTCTAGCAATTCTTCTGTTCTGGCCAAAGAGACCGTGGTTCCCTCTAGCCATACGTCTCTGTGTGGGACCCCCTATCAGGATCAGGCTGACTAGGCTAGAAAGCATTGTGTATGACCTTCCTGGATAGAGTAATATAGAACCATAGGAAAAGCTAAAATGTACATGGATCCTGAGGGTGTTGAGTCCTTGCTGGCATAACTTGGTTCTGAAAAGGAGGTTCCCCGGTGTGTTGTTTCCACCTCTTGTACAGTATGGGTTTGAAATTTGCCTCGCCTGCCAAAAGGAGCTTGAATGAAAAATACAGCAATAGATAACCCTTGACCTATCTGAGGTGGAGAAAAGCAACCACAGACTGATCAAACTTCAACATTCCCAAATAGATCATTAGGTCAGGCTGAAGGTCTATTGCCACCCTTTACAAAAGAGTTGCTGCCATATTCTATGCACTGTTGTGCCACCACTATGCAGCCCTAATCATGGGGGACCACCATACTCTGCCATGTCTAGTGCCACCACCATGCAGCCCTAATCATGGGGGATCTCCATACTCTGCCATGTCTAGTGCCACCACCATGCAGCCCTAATCATGGGGGATCTCCATACTCTGCCATGTCTAGTGCCACCACCATGCAGCCCTAATCATGGGGCACCTCCATAGTCTGTCATGGCTAGTGTCACCACCATGCTGCCCAAATCATGGGGGACGTCCATAGTCTGTCATGGCTAGTGTCAACACCATGTAGCCCCAATCACAGAGGACCTTCATAGTCTGTCATGTCCGGTGCCTCCACCATGCAGCCCTGATCATGGGGCACCTATATACACTGTCATAGCTAGTGCCACCACCATGCAGCCCTAATCATGGGGCACCTCCATACTCTACCAAGTCTAGTGCCACCACCATGCAGCGCTAATCATGGGGCACCTCCATACTCTGCCATATCTAATGCCACCACCATGCAGCACTAATCATAGGGCACCTCCATACTCTGCCATATCTAATGCGACCACCATGCAGCCCTAATCATGGGGCACCTCCATACTCTGCCATATCTAATGCCACCACCATGCAGCCCTAATCATGGGGCACCTCCATACTCTGCCATGTCTAGTGCCACCATCATGCAGCCCTAATCATGGAGCGCCTCCATAGTCTGTCATGGCTAGGCTCACCACCATGCAGCCCTAATCATGGGGGACCTCCATAGTCTGTCATTGCTAGTGTCACCACCATGCTGCCCAAATCATGGGGGACGTCCATAGTCTGTCATGGCTAGTGTCAACACCATGTAGCCCCAATCACAGAGGACCTTCATAGTCTGTCATGTCCGGTGCCTCCACCATGCAGCCCTGATCATGGGGCACCTATATACACTGTCATAGCTAGTGCCACCACCATGCAGCCCTAATCATGGGGCACCTCCATACTCTGCCATATCTAATGCCACCACCATGCAGCCCTAATCATGGGGCACCTCCATACTCTGCCATATCTAATGCCACCACCATGCAGCCCTAATCATGGGGCACCTCCATACTCTGCCATATCTAATGCCACCACCATGCAGCCCTTATCATGGGGGATCTCCATACTCTGCCATGTCTAGTGCCACCACCATGCAGCCCTAATCATGGGGGACCTCCATAGTCTGTCATTGCTGGTGTCACCACCATGCTGCCCAAATCATGGGGGACGTCCATAGTCTGTCATGGCTAGTGTCAACACCATGTAGCCCCAATCACAGAGGACCTTCATAGTCTGTCATGTCCGGTGCCTCCACCATGCAGCCCTGATCATGGGGCACCTATATACACTGTCATAGCTAGTGCCACCACCATGCAGCCCTAATCATGGGGCACCTCCATACTCTGCCATATCTAATGCCACCACCATGCAGCCCTAATCATGGGGCACCTCCATACTCTGCCATATCTAATGCCACCACCATGCAGCCCTAATCATGGGGCACCTCCATACTCTGCTATATCTAATGCCACCACCATGCAGCCCTAATCATGGGGCACCTCCATACTCTGCCATGTCTAGTGCCACCATCATGCAGCCCTAATCATGGAGCGCCTCCATAGTCATGGCTAGGCTCACCACCATGCAGCTGCAATCATGGGGGACCTCCATAGTCTGTCATGGCTAGTGTCCACACCATGTAGCCCCAATTACAGGGGACCTTCATAGTCTGTCATATCCAGTGCCACCACCATGCAGCCCTAAACAGGGGGCACCTCCATTCTCTGTCAAGTCCAGTGCCACCACCATGCAGCCCTAATCATGGGGCACCTCCATACTCTGCCATGTAATATTCTTGGTGCACAGGGTCTCCTAATTTGCACTTCTATTTTATTATACTTTGATTTTGCTAATATGACAACCTTCGTAGACTACACTTAACACTGGAAGACAAGGATATTAGCAATAAGAGCAAACTTTATACCGTCAGGGACTTTGCTCTCACACACTGTATGTCATAGCGAGATAATGTATTAGTATTACACCATCTGCAGTCACAAGACACTCAAGTGATGGCCATAAAAAGAGGAATGCCCACAGCATGTACTATGCTATACGTTGCGACTTGTATGTGGTTTGCCAGGGTTATGGCTGCAGCTATATGCCATACAGTATCTCACAAAAGTGAGTACACCCCTCACATGTTTGTAAATATTTTATTATTTCTTTTCATGTGACAACACTGAAGAAATGACACTTTGCTACAATGTAAAGTAGTGAGTGTACAGCTTGTATAACAGTGTAAATTTACTGTCCCCTCAAAATAACTCAACACACAGCCATTAATGTCTAAACCACTGGCAACAAAAGTGAGTACACCCCTAAGTTAAAGTGTCTGAATTGGGCCCAAAGTGTCAATATTTTGTTTGGCCACCATTATTTTCCAGCACTGCCTTAACCCTCCTGGGCATGGAGTTCACCAGAGCTTCACAGGTTGCCACTGGAGTCCTCTTCCACTCCTCCATGATGACATCACTGAACTGGTTGAGGTTAGAGACCTTGCGCTCCTTTCCATTTGAGGATGCCTTACAGATGCGCAATAGGGTTTAGGTCTGGAGACATGCTTGGCTAGTCCATCACCTTTACCCTCAGCTTCTTTAGCAAGGCAGTGGTCATCTTGGAGGTGTTTGGGGTCGTTATGTTGGAATACTGCCCTGTGGCCCAGTCTCTGAAGGGAGGGGATCATGCTCTGCTTCAGTATGTCACAGTACATGTTGGCATTCATGGTTCCCTCAATGATCTGTAACTCCCCAGTGTCAGAAGCACTCATGCAGCCCCAGACCATGACACTCCCACCACCATGCTGGACTGTAGGCAAGACACACTTGTCTTTGTACTCCTCACCTGGTTGCCCCCACATGCACTTGACACCGTCTGAACCAAAAAAGTTTATCTTGGTCTCATCAGAGCACAGGAGATGGTTCCAGTAATCCATGTCCTTAGTCTGCTTGTCTTCAGCAAACTGTTTGCGGGCTTTCTTGTGCATCGTCTTTAGAAGAGGCTTCCTTCTGGGATGACAGCCATGCAGACCAATATGATGCAGTGTGCGGCGTATGGTCTGAGCACTGACAGACTGACCCCTCCCCCCACCCCTTCAACCTCTGCAGCAATGCTGGCAGCACTCATATGTCTATTTCCCAAAGACAACCTCTGGATATGACGCTGAGCACATGCACTCAACTTCTTTGATTGACCATGGCGAGGCCTGTTCTGAGTGGAACCTCTCCTGTTAAACCGCTGTATGATCTTGGCCACCGTGCTGCAGCTCAGTTTCAGGGTCTTGGCAATCTTCTTATAGCCAAGGCCATCTTTATGTAGAGCAACAATTCTTTTTTTCAGATCCTCAGAGAGTTCTTTGCCATGAGGTGCCATGTTGAACTTCCAGTGACCAGTATGAGAGAGTGAGAGCGATAACATCAAATTTAACACACCTGCTCCCCATTCACACCTGAGACCTTGTAACACTAACGACTCACATGACACCGGGGAGGGAAAATGGCTAATTGGGTCCAATTTAGACATTTTTACTTAGGGGTGTACTCACTTTTGTTGCCAGCGGTTTAGACATTAATAGTGTTGAGTTATTTTGAGCACTGTTATACAAGCTGTACACTCACTACTTTATATTGTAGCAAAGTGTAATTTCTTCAGTGTTGTTACATAAAAAGATAGAATAAAATATTTACAAAAATGTGAGGGGTGTCCTCACTTTTGTGAGATACTGTAACTCTGGTATTTTTTTTTTCAGCCGGCGATTTTCATTTTAATAAAAGTGGTCCGAGCAGCTAATTAGCCACTGGATCGCTTTCTGAAGCAGCGGGAGGGGTTGTCGCCCCCCCCCCCCCCCACCGCTCACCTGTTTTTCTTCTCTGGCTTACCATTCTAATTATAGGGCGCCTCCATACATGCAGCCCAAATCAAGGGGCACCGGCACCTCCATACTCTTCCATGTCCAGTACCACCACCATGCAACCCTAATCATGGGGCACCTCTATACTCTGCCATGTCTTGTGCCACTACCATGCACCTCTAATCATGGGGCTTTTCCATACTCTGCCATGTCGAGTAAAACCACCATGCAGTCCTAGTTATGGGGCACCTCCAAACTCTGCCATATCTAGTGCCACCACCATGCAGCCCTAGTCATCGGGGACCTTCATACTCTGTCATGTGCAGTGCCACCACCATGCAGCCCTAATCATGAGACACCTTCGTACTCTGCCATGTCCAGTGCCACCACCATGCAGCCCTAATCATGAGACACCTCCGTACTCTGCCATGTCCAGTGCCACCACCATGCAGCCCTAATCTTAGGGGACCTTCATACTCAGCCATGTCCTGTTCTTGGTGTACAGCGTCTCCTGATTTATTTCTGATTTATAATGCTTTGATTTTGCTGATATCAGAACATTAGTAGACTACACCTAACACTGGAAGACAACGATATTAGCAATAAATGTGATCTTTATACGGTCAGGGACTTTGCTCTCTATCACGTACCTGGTGAAGACTGTAATGTTGTGGAAGCCTCTCTTGCACCTCCCGCCTAACACTCCTGAAGGTGGAAACAGGGAGTGCAAAGGCAAGGAGTGGCATGAGTGCCGTAGCAGCTAGCTGATGATGATCACTCTGTAGGTGGGTAGAGCTGGTAGTCGCAGTCCTCGGAACTGGATGCAGTAGCAGCTTGGCACCAGAGCGTGGGACGGGAGTAGAATCGGGAAATGAGCAGCAGTCAAAGGCAACTGAGCAGTGAGGTACCGTATCAGCAAGCAAGCAAGTACAGAAGATAGCCCAAGGTCGTTCACAGCCGGGCAATGCAGTACAAGGTCAGCAGGCAAATCAAATCCGTTAAGCAACACCCAAGGTCGGAGTAGTAGCTAACAGAGCTGGAGCACAGGCAGAGGCAAAGCTCAAGGGCAAGCTGGGTCATACACGGGTAAGCAGAAACAACAGATCAGGTCTCAGGAACACAGGAACAAGCGGAAGACCATTCAGCAGCTGCTCACAGTAACAGAGCAGTTTAAATAGGCCACTGGGTGCCAAATGCTAATTAGTATGTGCATGTGTGTGCACACGCGTTTGCGCATGCGCACAAATGTGTGCGCGACGAATTGGTAATGCAGAAGTGACATTGGTCTTTCGCTTATAAATATTAGCACGTGTGAAATGTGCACGAGCATGAACATAAGTCTGCACTGGCCTTTAGGTGGTAGAAATCGTGTTTACCTTTCACTCTCTCGCACTGTATGTTACTAATTAGCCGCTGGATCAATTTCAGAAGCAGTGGGAGAAGTCATCGCCTCACTTGCAGCTGCGAGTGCTGACCGGTGTGTTCTGGCGGGGGCGGGGGGTGTCAGAACATAATAGCTCAGTGGTGGTATCGCTGTACTAACATTGCTGTACTAACTATGCAAACTCTCAGTTCTTTTTTTTTTTCAGCCTGCTGGGTTGAACGAAGGAAAAAAAAAAAAAGGTGTGTACGAGGCTTACAACACAATGAGGACTTTGCCTAACATATAACAATATGGAAATCCATTGGAAATGGGAAAGGTCCCGGAAGTCGTACATCTATGCAAAACCCCCGAAAGAAGGTGCATGACAGCCTCAGCCCAAGCTCCAACCAGGCCATGCTCCCAACATGGTAAAACACAATGGGGGCGTGGCCTGGTTAACGCCTACTATTGGAGCTCTCAACATTTCTAGAGATAGAACTGCAGATAATAGTGGAGTGCGGTGTCGTGGCCTCTGCAACTTATGCATGTATTTGCAAATGTGTGCAAACTAAACCCGTTCTGAGGCTATCATACACCTTCCTATTGGGTTTTGCAGAGATGTGCGGCTTCCAAGACTTTTCCCTTTTCCATTAGATGTCTAGAGATTAGGCGAGCTCTGTCCTTGTCTGCACTGCAAGCAGTTGTTACATAGGAGGACCCAGGGCCGGATTAAGAGCATCATGGGCTTGGTGCTGAGGATTTTGAAGGGCCTTAAGGGCCGTGCCTTGGCATGCACCCAGAGGAGGAAGGGTGCAGCCATGCATGCCAAATTCAACATGGGATGCTGTCTCTGAAGCCCATAAACACATCCATGCATCGGCAACTGTCCCTCCTTGTCCGGCCTTCGTGCTGTGTGGGGAGGTTCTGAGGGAGCTGCCTGGGGAAGCGACCATAGAAGCCAGACTTCTGTGTTTACAAGTAACAGAAGAGGGGTAACAGTGAATATGGCCAACCCGGGGCCTATATAAAGGTAGGGGCCTGGAGCTGCAGCTCCAATAGCCCCTACGTTAATCTGGCCCTGGGAGGACCCAGTGGAGCCTTGAACGGCACCTGTAAATTTAGCCGTACAAACGACAACTGCCCCCACCTATAAATGGCCTTCACAGAAAGGAGCACATGGAAGGGCGACACATGTCAAACAAAACCAAAGAAAAATTCCCAGCTTAACTTGCCAACCAACCGAATCATCCTGTCTAACAGAGGTTTAGTTTGCACACGTGAATAGATACTGTACATGCGTAAGCTGCAGAGCCACTTCACGGCACCCCAGTATTATCCGCAGTCCTCACTAAATTTTGAGAGCCTCCATAATAGAAGCACATGCATAATAATGCAGATGAGCCTGGAGGGAACCCAACCCTACTTGAAGGAACAGGGGTGCACTGGACACCCGGCATATAGCACAATGGCAGCAAACGTGTCCAGTGCGTAACAAATGGCCACTGCCCCCACCTATAACTAGCATTTGCAGCAAGGCGCATTTGCAGCAAGGCCCTGTACCTTTAAGTAGGGGATGGGCTCTCCTTCCAGGCTCACCTGCCCTCTACCTATCTGTCAGGGAAATTCCCACAAGAGAGCTGGATCTGCCGCCCACACTAATGCAGCGACGCCCAGTGGCCTATTTAAACCAGCCTGCTCCAGCCATTAGTTGCTGGGTGATCTTCAGCTTCCTGTTCCTGTTTAGTTGGATTACCTGTTACTGACCCGGCTTGCCTCACCTGTCTTGTCTCTCCTCCTGGCTTCAACCACCGGCTCGTTTACCTACTCTGCTCCTGTGTATGACCCCTGGCTTGCTCCTTCGGACTCCTCTACTGCTTGATGAACTGTGTTTGACCCCTTGGCTTGACCCTGACCTCGCTCTTGGCTACCTCCTCCGGTCTCCTTCAAGGCAACCTGCATTGCAGCACGCACTACGTGTCTACTACTACAGCAGCCACCTCTTCACCGGAGCTTGCCGCAGCTGGCGACCCCTGTTCCTTTGGGCACAGCATTCCCTGTCTCCACCTCCAGGGGTGCCTTGCACTTAGCCACAAGGGAAGCCCTCTCAGCACCTCTGCCTCTGATCACCTACGTGATACTATCCCTTATTTTGCATGTGCTTCTACTATGGAGGCTCTCAAAATTTATAGCGTTAGGACTGCACATAATATGACAACCTCAGTTCAGGCTCCAACCAGGCCATGCCCCCGGGTTGAAACATGTTGGGGGCGTGGACTGGTTTTCTTTTTTTTTTAATGTAATATAAGATATGTGGGTTTTAAATACTGTATTATTGATAATGGGAGCTGCCCTTCTTTTTTGATTTTGATGTTGCATTCTGCTTGCACATCATGCAACATAAAAAAGAATTGCAGTTCCCATTATCAATAATACAGTATTTAAAACCCACATATCTTATATTAAATAAAAAGAAAAAAAATTGGTGATTGCTTTTTTTTTTTTTTTTTTTTGCTTTTAAAAGTAATCACCATTTTTTTTTTTTTTATGTATCTTTATATTACATAAAAATTGGTGATAACTTTTAAAAGCAAAGTTTTTGACGTAAGTAACAATTACATTTTTTTCGACATTTTTGGTTGGTGTGCTCAAGATTCTGCCAGATTGTGAAGGGTGCCTTTGCTCCAGGCAATGGTAGAAAGGGACTAGGTGTCCCGGGAACCGCACATCAAGTCAAGACCTGCTATATGATTGTGAATGGTAGTCTCTGCCTGGACCCACCGGTGCTTACTCATGGGAATGCCATCCCCATGAGTAAGCTCCGGTAGGCTTTGTGAAATGCACTGGGAGTGTGGCCTGGATGGGGAGCGTGGCCTGGACTGGGAGCGTGGCCTGGACTGGGAGCGTGGCCTGGACTGGGAGCGTGGCCTGGACTGGGAGCTTGGCCTGGACTGGGAGCGTGGCCTGGACTGGGAGCGTGGCCTGGACTGGGAGCGTGGCCTGGACTGGGAGCGTGGCCTGGACTGGGAGCGTGGCCTGGCGGGGGTCCAGGCTAAGAGTGGCATTCACTATTATTCATCAGGTCTTGTCTTGATGTGCGGCTCCTGGGACACCCCGTCACTTTCTGCCATTATATACATTCATGTTCCACCATCTTTAATCTGTGTCTTCTCCATGCCCAGCAGTAGGGTTATGGATTGGATGGGGATAAGGGGCAGAAAGTGTCATTGCTCCATCCCCGTGCTTTGTAGGATTGATCAGATCATGTATCCAATCCAACAATCCAATGAGCCTACCTCGTAGAGGATTTACAACATTTGCCAGCAATGAAAATGAAGAAGGAGGACAGCCCGGATCAGAAAAGTGACCTTCTATAATGTTCAATCATCTCACAATCACACATACAGGCACATGCCATCAAATAAAAAGTGACATCTGTGCAGAGGAAGTGACTACATGGAAGCTCCATCCTGGTGGGCCAAGCGGCAGGACGGTGCAAAGACTGCGGGTTCCCCTGGACCACTGTGAAGGTGAGGAGCTTCTAGTGAACGTGGAGCACCTACCGCCCAATGGCTGAACTCTGAAGATCGTTCTTTAGGAAACAGTTCAGCTCAGTTATCCTGCATGCATGCACCCAGCAGCTGCACCCTCAGACCCCATCGCTGCACCCCACCATGTGGAAGAATTCATAATTATGGGAAAAGGATGGAGAGAGAGAGAGATGTGGAATTCAGAGGCAGCCTTGTCAGACCCGTGAGGTGGCCAAAGTTGTATGTATCATGGCCACCCTTTGGCCGCCATCTTTGATTCAACGGCCAAACTATCTACTTGGCTTCTCAGGTCTGGCAAGGTTGGCCTTGAATGTCCCAACTCTGGTGGACGTGTCTGACATACTATTCATCAATGTGACCTGTGAAAGCCTCCTTGTCTGCACGTTGCCCATCAAATGCCAATGCGGAGCCCATAAAGAGCAGAATATAATGCACACAATAGTTCTCAGTCCATAATGAGGTAATACTGATCTTCCAGCCGTTGTCCTTGGCCAGAGTGAAGGCAGTTTGTGACGTGAACTGTGTGTCTCCGGTCACAGCCGTCCCACAGATTGCTACTCGTCCAACCTTCGCACCCCCGTGTCAACTGGTACAGATGCTGTTTATAGAGACAGACCCAGGGTCTACCAGACCCAGTTCCTCCTGCTCATTAACGCACAACTGGTACCCGCAGCCCTTTCTCCGCGCCAGGGGCACAACCCTCCCATCTGGTTTGGCACGTGGTGGAAGGAGGAAGCCAACACTGCCGGCAATCAGCATGTGCCAGATGCTGTGTATGTAAAAGTAGTTTTCCTCCGTCTCGACAAAGGCGTAGAGTGCCACGGCAGAACTGGCAATAAGGGTCCCTGGGCAGAGGTAGAAGAGCCATCGCTTCCATGTTGGGGGGTAACAGTGGCGTCTCCGGATCGTTCTGAATGTCTGACAACAAAAAGAACATGAATTATACATAATATACACAATACAGGAGCAGCTGTGACATCATATATCCTGCAGTTTACTGTGAGAAACCCTGCATGCTCCTCCTCCAGATCCTATAGGATCCTAAACCCTTCCCCTCACTGACATGTTCCAGATCCCCTTGTTAGTACAATGATCTGCTCTTAACATACTGTCCTTCTAAATTGCCCACCTGCCTGTCATATATATCCAAGGAGGTCCTGATTCCTCTATATAGATCTTTAAATCACTAGAGGGGTCCCCAGCAGGAGGAAGGAGGTCCTGATTCCTCTTTATAAATTTTTATACCACTAGAGGGATCACCAGCAGGAGGAAGGAGGTCCTGATTCCTCTATGTAGATCTTTATATCACTAGAGGGGTCCCCAGTAGGAGGAAGGAGGTCCTGATTCCTCTTTATAAATTTTTATACCACTAGAGGGATCACCAGCAGGAGGAAGGAGGTCCTGATTCCTCTATATAGATCTTTATATCACTAGAGGGGTCCCCAGCAGGAGGAAGGAGGTTCTGATTCCTCTATATAGATCTTTATATCACTAGAGGGGTCACCAGCAGGAGGAAGGAGGTCCTGATTCCTCTATATAGATCTTTATATCACTAGAGGGGTCCCCAGCAGGAGGAAGGAGGTCCTGATTCCTCTATATAGATCTTTATATCACTAGAGGGGTCCCCAGCAGGAGGAAGGAGGTCCTGATTCCTCTATACAGATCTTTATATCACTAGAGGGGTCACCAGCAGGAGGAAGGAGGTCCTGATTCCTCTATATAGATCTTTATATCACTAGAGGGGTCACCAGCAGGAGGAAGGAGGTCCTGATTCCTCTATATAGATCTTTATATCACTAGAGGGGTCACCAGAAGGAGGAAGGAGGTCCTGATTCCTCTATATAGATCTTTATATCACTAGAGGGGTCACCAGCAGGAGGATGGAGGTCCTGATTCCTCTATATAGATCTTTATATCACTAGAGGGGTCACCAGCAGGAGGAAGAAGGTCCCGATTCCTCTATATAGATCTTTATATCACTAGAGGGGTCACCAGCAGGAGGAAGGAGGTCCTGATTCCTCTATATAGATCTTTATATCACTAGAGGGGTCCCCAGCAGGAGGAAGGAGGTCCTGATTCCTCTATATAGATCTTTATATCACTGGAGGGGTCACCAGCAGGAGGAAGGAGGTCCTGATTCCTCTATATAGATCTTTATATCACTAGAGGGGTCCCCAGCAGGAGGAAGGAGGTCCTGATTCCTCTATATAGATCTTTATATCACTAGAGGGGTCCCCGGGAGAAGGAAGGGGGTCCTGATTCCTCTATATAGATCTTTATATCACTAGAGGGGTCACCAGCAGGAGGAAGGAGGTCCTGATTCCTCTATATAGATCTTTATATCACTAGAGGGGTCCCCGGGAGAAGGAAGGGGGTCCTGATTCCTCTATATAGATCTTTATATCACTAGAGGGGTCACCAGCAGGAGGAAGGAGGTCCTGATTCCTCTATATAGATCTTTATATCACTGGAGGGCAGTGGCGGCTGGTATATACAGGGCGCAGGGGCGCCACCCCCCCATCCATGCGTCCGGCCCCCTAATCTGCATGCAGGGGCGCCGGACGCATTGAGAACAATAGGATTTTTTTATTTGGCATCATCTGATTAGAGCCAGAGGCTTTAATAGGGCGATGCAAAGGGTGGACCCAGGGCGCAGAGCAGTGCGTCCCGAGCCCACCCATTGTGTGACAATAGCGAATGAAAATTCGCTATTGTCACACCGATCCTGGCCAATCAGGAAGTGCGTCCGATACGTGCTTCCTGATTGGCCGCAAGGCAAACCCCTTGCCAATGGCCGAGGAGGAGGCCGGACCGGTCACCGGGACTCAGAAGAAGCTGCCGGCCGCCGCTGCTGGAAGGACTCGTGGAGACGCGCCGCCCGCCGCCGCTGCTGCTCCAGGTAGGTAAGGGGGCACGCATGCTGATCTCTGCATTAGGGGCATGTACTCTGCATTGGGGGCATGTACTCTGCATTGGGGCATATACTCTGCATTGGGGGCATGTACTCTGCATTGGGGGCATGTATGCTGGTCACTACATTGGGGGCACGCACACTGATCTCTGCATTGGGGGCATGTACTCTGCATTGGGGGCATGTATGCTGATCACTGCATTGGGGGCATGTACGCTGGTCACTGCATTGAAGGGGGCACGCTGGTCACTGTGCATTGAAAGGGGGCACGCTGATCACTGTGCATTGAAAGGGGGCACGCTGGTCACTGTGCATTAATAGGGGGCACGCTGGTCACTCTGCATTGAAAGGGGGCACGCTGGTCTCTCTGCATTGAAAGGGGGCACGCTGGTCTCTCTGCATTGAAAGGGGGCACGCTGGTCTCTCTGCATTGAAAGGGAGCACACTGGTCTCTCTGCATTGAAAGGGAGCACACTGGTCTCTCTGCATTGAAAGGGGGCACACTGGTCTCTCTGCATTGAAAGGGGGCACACTCTACCTTAATTACTGAAGGCCCCTTTCACACTTTTGCGACCTCAAAGCCATGCAATTTCTTACAGCGTTTTTTGCCGCAAAGCAATGCCTATTACATTTTTCTGTTTGCGCCCCCCCCCCCCCCAAAAAATTTTGAGCACCAGCCGCCACTGCTAGAGGGATCACCAGCAGGAAGAAGGAGGTCCTGATTCCTCTTTATAGATCTTTATATCACTAGAGGGGTCACCAGCAGGAGGAAGGAGATCCTGATTCCTCTTTATAGATCTTTATATCACTAGAGGGATCACCAGCAGGAAGAAGAAGGAGGTCCTGATTCCTCTTTATAGATCTTTATATCACTAGAGGGGTCACCAGCAGGAGGAAGGAGATCCTGATTCCTCTTTATAGATCTTTATATCACTAGAGGGGTCTCCAGCAGGAGGAAGGAGGTCCTGATTCCTCTTTATAGATCTTTATATCACTAGAGGGATCACCAGCAGGAAGAAGAAGGAGGTCCTGATTCCTCTTTATAGATCCTTATATCACTAGAGGGATCACCAGCAGGAAGAAGGAGGTCCTGATTCCTCTTTATAGATCTTTAGTTGTCATGATGGTTAGACTCGATGGAGCATGTGGTCTTTTTCTGCTGTCACTCTTCTATGTTCTCAGTAGGACCTCTTCACACTATACATTGTAATTTTGGCACACTGCATTTTGAGGGTCTCTGACCTGCACAGCTGAATGGAACTATTAAAACTGCACGCTCATGGCAGATCAGGCCATAAACATGGATGGACAATCACACCATAGACAGATCTGCTGCAAGAATCCTTATCATAGACATTCACATACCCAGGCAATGGCCATGATCCCCACAGCGAACAGACTGGGCCCCAACAGGTTCCACAAGCCATGACGATCCAGCTGAAGAGCCATTGAAAGCAACATCGCCCCCAGCAGGTACAAAACCTAAGAGACAAGAGAAGAGACTGTCAGAGAAATAGTAAATGTCACTGCTGTCTGCATTGTTTGCGTCTGCACCCCCAGTACCCCTGAGAGGTACAGAAGCACATTACAGGAAAGAGGGGAGCTGTGAGCCCCCTGCAGGAACACAGACCTATTATAGGTGGGGGGGGGGGTGCAGTGAGCCCCTGCAGGTACACAGACCTATTATAGGTGGGGGGGAGATGCAGTTAGCCCCTGCAGGTACACAGACAACACATAGGGAGGAGGGATGCAGTGAACCCCTGTAGGTAGACAGAAGGGGACTGTGCTCCCCTTACAGGTAAAGAGACCTATTACAGGAAAAGGAAGTGCAGTGCTCCCCCTGTAGTTATGGAGACATATTACAAGAAGGAGATGTGCAGTGCTCCCCCTTCTTACCTGTTTGATAATTGGTTGCAGTCTTGCCATGCTGATTACTGTCACCCACACAGACATGAGAGAGCCGAGGAAATCGCAGAACTGCAGCACGTCATACTCCATGATACAGAAGACCACAATCCCAGGCTGGTCACAGGCGTGATAGAACTGGAGGGAAGAGATCACATGACGAGACACACACATATCTACACCGAACACACCGTGCAGGAGAATAAACAGGACCAGTGATATGCTGATTATTGGGATTGTAGCTCTATCCAGGAATCCAATTCTGATTTATAATGCTATGATTCCTCTCTGATTGGACAAATCTTTAGCTACAGTATATATTAACAGGAACCTAAAAACCCTGCAGTCTAAAGACTGGAAGATTGGCCAGAGACAGCGCACACTCACCGTGGAGAAGAACATTGTGAAGATGTAGACGGAGGCTTCCAAGAGGTAGTGACCCCGGAGGGCGATGAGGACGGGTGGAAGGAACATCAGATTACTGAGACACAGGAGGAGGGTGGACAGGAGCTGGAAGCCGTATGTGAAGGCCTGACTGTTATCCGTACATCCCCATCCGCTCCACCCTGAGAGAGACCACAGAAAGATCAGACATGGAAAACTCCGGAACCACCATCCAATCACATACAGAACTATGACATCACACTCAGGGACTGCCATCCCAATCTTCTCATAATATACAGAGCTATGACATCACACCCAGGACTGCCATCCCAATCTTCTCATAATATACAGAGCTATGACATCACACCCAGGGACTGCCATCCCAATCTTCTCATAATATACAGAGCTGTGACATCACACCCAGGAACTACCATGACAATCCACTCATAATATACAGAACTATGACATCACACTCAGGGACTGCCATCCCAATCCTCTCATAATATACAGAGCTATGACATCACACCCAGGGACTGCCATCCCAATCCTCTCATAATATACAGAGCTATGACATCACACCCAGGGACTGCCACCCCAATCCTTTCATAATATACAGAGCTATGACATCACACCCAGGGACTGCCATCCCAATCCTCTCATAATATACAGAGCTATGACATCACACCCAGGGACTGCCATCCCAATCCTTTCATAATATACAGAGCTATGACATCACACCCAGGGACTGCCACCCCAATCCTTTCATAATATACAGAGCTATGACATCACACCCAGGGACTGCCATCCTAATCCTCTCATAATATACAGAGCTATGACATCACACCCAGGGACTGCCATCCCAATCCTCTCATAATATTTAGAGCTATGACATCACACCCAGGGACTGCCACCCTAATCCTCTCATAATATACAGAGCTATGACATCACACCCAGGGACTGCCATCCAAATCCTCTCATAATATACAGAGCTATGACATCACACCCAGGGACTGCCATCCCAATCTTCTCATAATATACAGAGCTATGACATCACACCCAGGGACTGCGATCCCAATCTTCTCATAATATACAGAGCTATGACATCACACCCAGGGACTGCGATCCCAATCCTCTCATAATATACAGAGCTATGACATCACACCCAGGGACTGCCATCCCAATCTTCTCATAATATACAGAGCTATGACATCACACCCAGGGACTGCGATCCCAATCTTCTCATAATATACAGAGCTATGACATCACACCCAGGGACTGCGATCCCAATCTTCTCATAATATACAGAGCTATGACATTACACCCAGGGACTGCGATCCCAATCCTCTCATAATATACAGAGCTATGACATCACACCCACCATTCGCATTGGTCATCTCCACAGTCTACTGCCTGAATACTTCCACAGCAGCCCCGTCCCCGCTGACTGACATGGTTGACACTGCCCAACTTCTAAAACCCTCAGTGCCACCATCATCCCCAGTGTCCTCCTCAGTCAACTGCCTGAATACTTCCAGACTAGCCCCCCCAATGTATGGAACAGGTGACACTGCCCTACCCCGAGACCTCTTAGAGCCCCCATCCTCATTGGTGACCTCCACAGTCTACTGCCTGAAAAGATTCACACCAGCCTCTGTTCCTGATGACTGACATGGGTGACAGTGCCCTGCTCCTAAACCCCTCAATGCCAACATCCTCCCCGGTGTCCACCTCAGTCTATATCCTGAACACTTCCAGACCTGCCCCACCCCTGCTGACTGACATGGGAAACAATGACCCACCTCAAGACCCCCTTAGTGCTGCCATTCTCCCCGATGACCTCTACTGTCTGCTACCTAAATATTTCCACACCAGCTATGCCCCCGTAGAAATATATTAAAGCTCCACCCCCCCTGACTAACAGGGTGACACTGCCCCACTCCTAGACCCCCTCAGTGTCACCATTCTCCCCAAGAACCTCTACAATCTACAGCCTGAATACACCAGTTCTGCCCCCCCCCCCCATTGACTGACACGGGTGGCATTGCCCCATCCCTAGACCCCTCAGTGTCACCATTCTCCCCAGGAACCTCTGCAATCTACAGCCTGAATACACCAGTTCTGCCCCCCCCCCCCCATTGACTGACATGGGTGACACTGCTCCACTCCTAGACCCCTCAGTGTCACCATTCTCCCCAGGAACCTCTGCAATCTACAGCCTGAATACACCAGCAGTTCTGCCCCCCCCCCCATTGACTGACATGGGTGACACTGTCCCACCCCTAGACCCCCTCAGTGTCACCATTCTCCCCAAGAACCTCTGCAATCTACAGCCTGAATACACCAGTTCTGCCCCCCATTGACTGACAGGGTGACACTGCCCCACCCCTAGACCCCCTCAGTGTCACCATTCTTCCCAGGAACCTCTGCAATCTACAGCCTGAATACACCAGTTCTGCCCCCCCCGTTGACTGACACAGGTGACACTGCCCCGCCCCTTACCTGCTCGGCACTCGCAGGCAGCGTACAGGTAGTTGTTGGTCCTCAGCAGTTTGCACTGTCCATACGTTCCGCACTCATTAATACATGGAGAGAGGAAGGTGCGCAGGTTGAGCTCAGAGCTGACGTTGTGACATGGCCGCCATCTGCAAGGAGCAGAAACAGTGGGGGGATCAATCCCTTCCACATACAGCAATAATTCACCATACAGACAGATATGCATCCCCCCGAACTCAGCTCAGTATGTGACCAATGGGTGACCACTCCTGGCTGTCTCTAATTTGTCTTCATGTTCTGTCTTTATGGAGAACATTTATGGATCTTTATGTTTAGTCTTCACTTCCTTAATTAAATACAAGCTTGACTTCTGTCAGCAAGCTCTCTGTGGTGAAGCAGCGGTCTCTCTGCAAAGGTCTGACACACCTTTGCTGAATCAGTGCTAGAGCTCTCCAATCATCAGAGAGCATGAGCTTTCCTAATTGGAGAGTTCTAGCTCTGGCTCAGCAGGGGGGGGGTGTTGGACACTTGCAGCGAGACATTATAACTACTATCTACTTTGGTGACAGAAAACATCTAGAACTTGTTTCAGAGACATAGAACTTCACCGATCAAATGAAGGACTGGGACTAGCGGTGGGCAGGAGGGGCGGCTGCCCTGGGCACTGTGGTATCATGTGAGGTGGGGGGGGGGGGTGCCACATGGAGATTGAGGAGGAGGGGATGTATAAACTTTAACACAATACACAAACAATAGAGAAGTCTGCGAATGACAGTCTTTGTGTCTCTCTCACAGCCAAGCATGGAATACACTGTGTAAGGTGGTATTAAATCTTCATATTTCTATATGAAGATTTTGCTGACAAATATTGAAGCAATCCAAACCATTACTAATCTGTCTTTCACTTATAGAGACGGTTAGTACCGTCACAGGGGATTTGTGCTTGAAGGGGAAATTTACAGGGCAGGAAGGGGTAAGTATTGTTCTAGCAGGGGAAGTTTTTTTTTTTTTTTTTTGGGGGGGGGGGGGTTGGAAATGTGTGTGCTGAGAGGGGGGTTTCAGCAGGGGGGGGGGTGAATTTGTACTGGGGGGGAGAGGGAATTTATGCTTAGGGGGTAAGCATGCAGATATATGCTCAGTGTTTTTGTGGGGGGATTTTTGCTGACACATAATGCTCATACATCTGGTGGGTGGGGGTGTGGGTGATGCAGTTTGGTATGGTCACCCTGGGCTCTAGATGACCTTGTCCTGGCACTGATCACATATATCACACCTCGGTACATGGATTATTCCTGTATCTCATTACTTACACCGGATCTCAGTAGGATTTAATAGACTCCGCCAGTAAGGACCCTTCACTCGCTTAAAACCGTCTTCTACCTGTCCATTCCAGAAACATTACTGAGGTCTCCAATGAAGGAGTAGAGGGTACTATGTCAAAGGTTAGAGGATTATTAGGTGGGGATTTTCCCTCCCAAGAAAACCCATCACCCTGCCCTGATGGGGTGAAGTGACCGATGCCCTTTAAAGTCCAACTGTTTTAGCTTTGGTTGGAGTTGGTAAAGATTCAAACTTCTCTTGGGTTTGTAGCCATGTCTGTGTCCCATTGTGGAGATTCTGCTCTTTTCCTATCCTGGAAAGGTATCTCTAGCCATGGACAATCTTCCAATAGGGACAGAGAAGGAAACTACAAAATGTTTTGTGTACCAATCATAAAAGTGTAAAATTGTATCAAAGCTTGAGAAAATTGCTGTGGGTTCGAAGGACTCACCCGTGCTGGGAGGCACACATAGAGCGTAGACTTAGGTACCAAGTGCCGGTCTGGGGGTATGGGATTCGCAGGCGGCTAACTGGGTTGCTGCTGTTCACAGATAGAGAGAATCCGGAGAGAGAGTCTGCGGAGAAGAATGTGAGGCGAGGTCAGAGCAATGCAGAGAGGGAAAGGAGGTCAGCTATGGAGTGAGGTGTCTACAGACCTCAGATGGAGACTGTGGAGGCTTCCAACCCACCTTCCCATGTATAGAGAGGAGGAGGGGGTGCTCAGGTAGTGACTGATGCCAGGTAAAAACTGAAGTCGCCGCCCACTCATACAGTCTTCACCAATGGGGTATTGACTTCATCTCCACAGGAGTAACTAGGCATAAGACTTGTTAAAAAACAAAGCATTTACATAGACACACCCATGTGGGCTGTCCCACCGGTCCAATACCCCCCTGCAATCAGCCATCCCAAATCAGTTTGGTAGCAAGCAGTTAAGTGTACAAGAACCCCAAAAAGAGGGGCAGGGGCGGCGACTGTCGGAGGACTCAGAGAAAGGAATTTTACGGTAAGATTTTCTCTTACGTCCTCCGACAGTCGCCGCCCACTCATACAGTCTTCACCAATGGGGATGTCCCAATGCAGTGTAGACATAAGGGGTGGGCAACGCAACCGTCAGAAAGGCAACGCAGTACCCACAACAGAGAAAGGAACCTTACGTGAACAGAAACCTCTGGGTAATAAAAAAAAAAAAAAAAAGAAGGCTGAGACTGTAGCCCCAGCACAGGGAAGCCTATCTTACTCCTTAACTAGGCAGAAGACAAACTGAGTTGGGATGGCTGATTGCAGGAGGGTATTGGACCGGTGGGACATCCCCCATGGGTGTGTCTATGTAAATGCTTTGTTTTTTAACAAGTCTTACGCCTAGTTACTCCTGTGGAGATGAAGTCAATACCCCATTGGTGAAGACTGTATGAGTGGGCGGCGACTGTCGGAGGACGTAAGAGAAATAACAGTTATGCCAAGAAAATCCCATTTCATTATTTTACCTCCAAGCAGGTCTAGACAGATAATATCACTACGGGCCATTGAGGTTCTACAGACCTGAAAGCATCTTCCTATCCAACCATAACCAGTCAGATTAGGTGAAAGCTTTCTCATTTTATAGGTACCTATCTCTGTTGTATCCTAACCCCTCTACTCCACCTTCATTGACTTCAGCTCTGAGAACTCGTTATACTTTACAATATTCTCCTTTATCATTGTTGAGAAACGTTGGCTATGTACACCAATGACTGAACCACAAGACATAATTATGGCAAAGGCTCCTCGCCCCAAAGGATGATGAGAATGATGGGAAAACTGACCTGTCTGACAGGTGATGGAGGAGTTGTCACCGAGGATCAGTGGGACGCCATGATTCAGACACCCGAAGACTGTCACATTCTCTCCTTGGACAGATGACTGCCATTAAGGGATAGAGAGCATTACATGGATGGAAGAGAAACCCAGGCAATATCACTACTGTGATGACCATATGTAACCCCCCAAGCCAAGCTCCACCCACTTAGAAGACTTCTACTCATTAGACCTCCTTTGCATGATTCACACCTGCAAATTGTAACATGACCTCTACCTTACATATATGATAAGTTATTTACCCTGGTCACCAATCTTTCATGTCCTATGGTCTATCAGTCTAATTTAGATGAGCTCAAATAAAGTTGTACTTTGTTCATGCAGTAAAAGTAAATGGGTTCACTTTAATGGAGGCCCCACCACCTTCGTCCCTTCACTCCCTTACCACCCAATTCACTTAGGAAGGTAGATACGGAGGACGGAGGAACATTATTGATTGTCCAAGAGGCAGGGCTTTTTTTCAGCAGGAACGCAGTTCCGGCACCTCTAGTACTGAATGTATGCAAGAGGTGCTGGGGTGTGCTGAAGAGTCTACTGATACTTGCTGCTGGGGGGGGGGGGGTCTATTGTAGCTGGAGGGGATCCATTTTTGCATGGGGGGGGGGGTCTATTGTTAATTTGAAAGTCTATTGATATTGGTGGAGGATCTGTTGTTGGTGGGGTGGGTTTTATGTTGCTGGGGGGGGGGGTCTTATGTTGCTGGGAGAGTTCTACTGTTGAGGGAGGGGTCCCTTTGATGGTGGCTGTGGGGAGATTTATTGTTGCTACCGGGGGGTCTATAGTTGATGAGGGGGGGGCTATTGTTGCTGGGGGTCTATTGTTCTTTGGGATTTTTTGTTGAGGGTGGTTCATTTTTTTTAGGGGGGGGGAGGGAGATCTATTGTTGATGTAGGGTCTAATATTGTTGCTGGCTGCAGAGGATCTATTTTACTGCTTTTCTTGTTCTCATTAACAAATAACTTGCCACAAAAAATTAAACTTGGTTCTGTATTCTCCATAAAGGGCAGTACTGGGAGATGGGCAAGGGGTGGAACCAAGGAACATTCCTTGGAGGTGGGTAGGGGCAGAGAAAAGGGGTGACTCAGAAAGGGAGAGTTCCTGCACCTATTTTTTGAGAAAAAAAGCCCTGCCAAGAGGTATCCAGCACTAAAGCTTCCACGGGACCTAAATGCTCTCTTCTGCTATACAAAGGGAAGGTGAGAATTAGCAGCTGGGGGGGGGGGGGGACCAGTAATAAAGTTACTCTGTTGCCTTGCCCTCCCGTACCGGTTGGTGCCCTCAGCCTCTATTGCTACTCACAACGTTGAGACGGACTTCCAGGTTGAAGACCCCTCCACTGTCCAGTACAGGTAGAAGATTAACACTGAACACCGCAGGCCGGTCTGGTGGAACTGATACGTTGGGTCCAAAGAATATGTAAAAATGGACTGAGAACGTGTCCAGCTCATTCCTCAGGGTGGGCCGTATGGGCCAACAAGATGGTTGAAGGATGGTGGCGTTACCCCAAGACACATTCCCAGCTAATAGGGAGACTCCAGGGGCCGGGAGGCCTTCTAAGGAAGCCAATCCACCTGCTGCTCCAAAAGACTGAGGCATGTTCAAGGAGGAGCTAGGAGCGATGGGCCCACGGGAGAGACCAGGCCTAGAACAGTCTGCCAGAAGAACAAAGCCAGCATTATGATGGTAAACACCCTACTAACCTCACCCGGGCTCCACAACCCAGCACTTACCTTGTAGCTGTGTAGTCAGCTGGAAATAGATAGCGGTGCCTGCCATTCCTGTCCGCTCCACCAACACATAATACCAATGCTGCCAGAGTGGAAGTGCCAGGAGGAGCTGGCATACAGATGAGGAGGAGGTGCAATCTTGGCTGGAAGAATTGTGCAGAGGAGGGGCTTTGGCACGCAGTCTCAGCAAGATGGGGCAACTGTCAGCAGTTCGCACACCAGTACGGCAACCTAGGAGACTGACCCGCAATCCCGAGGTGAACTGAGGAATAAAGACCCTGAAAGAGCAAAAAAAGGGGGTAGGTATTTATCAAGTGGGCATTTCCTATTCTGTGGTGTGCAGAAAGTGGTAGCCCCAAAATGATGGAAATCCAGAAAATCTTATTTCACTTGACAGAAGGTCACAAGAGATTGAAGACATGTTTTGGGCCCAGAACTATTACACTTCATCAGTGAGGGGAAGCAAGAGAACATATAATAAAATAAGGATCTAATAATACAGACACATCTTAAGATGTCTTAATACCAAGATGTGGTATTATATAAGACATACATATATCATGGCTTGGTATTAGGACATCTAAAAATGTGAAAACACTGGCTTTGCCTAATGTTCCTGTACCTCGCTGTCTGGCTAAGATCTGACCTTGGCTTGCATCCTGACACTGCCTTTGCCTGATGTTCCTGTACCTTGCTGTCCTCCTATGATCTGACTGTGACTTGTATCCTGACACTGCCTTTGCTTGATGTCCCTTTACCTCGATGTCTGGCTAAGATCTGACCTCGGCTTGTATCCTGATGTTGCCTTTGCCTGATGTTCCTGTACCTTGCTGTGCTCCTATGATCTGACCTTGGCTTGTATCCTAACATTGCCTTTGCCTGATGTCCCTTTACCTCACTATCTGGCTAAGATCTGACCTTGGCTTGTATCCTGACACTGCCTTTGCTTGTTTTTCCTTTACCTCGATGTTTGGCTAAGATCTGACCTTGGCGTGTATCCTGACACTGCCTTTGCCTGATGTCCCTTTACCTCGATGTTCGGCTAAGATCTGACCTTGGCTTGTATCCTGACACTGCCTTTGGCTGATGCTCCTTTACCTCAATGTCTGGGCTAAGATCTGACCTTGGCTTGTATCCTGACACTGCCTTTGCCTGATGTCCCTTTACCTCGATGTTCGGCTATGATCTGACCTTGGCTTGTATCCTGACACTGCCTTTGCTTGATGTCCCTTTACCTCGATGTCTGGCTAAGATCTGACCTCGGCTTGTATCCTGATGTTGCCTTTGCCTGATGTTCCTGTACCTTGCTGTGCTCCTATGATCTGACCTTGGCTTGTATCCTAACATTGCCTTTGCCTGATGTCCCTTTACCTCACTATCTGGCTAAGATCTGACCTTGGCTTGTATCCTGACACTGCCTTTGCTTGTTTTTCCTTTACCTCGATGTTTGGCTAAGATCTGACCTTGGCGTGTATCCTGACACTGCCTTTGCCTGATGTCCCTTTACCTCGATGTTCGGCTAAGATCTGACCTTGGCTTGTATCCTGACACTGCCTTTGGCTGATGCTCCTTTACCTCAATGTCTGGGCTAAGATCTGACCTTGGCTTGTATCCTGACACTGCCTTTGCCTGATGTCCCTTTACCTCGATGTTCGGCTATGATCTGACCTTGGCTTGTATCCTGACACTGCCTTTGCTTGATGTCCCTTTACCTCGATGTCTGGCTAAGATCTGACCTCGGCTTGTATCCTGATGTTGCCTTTGCCTGATGTTCCTGTACCTTGCTGTGCTCCTATGATCTGACCTTGGCTTGTATCCTAACATTGCCTTTGCCTGATGTCCCTTTACCTCACTATCTGGCTAAGATCTGACCTTGGCTTGTATCCTGACACTGCCTTTGCTTGTTTTTCCTTTACCTCGATGTTTGGCTAAGATCTGACCTTGGCGTGTATCCTGACACTGCCTTTGCCTGATGTCCCTTTACCTCGATGTTCGGCTAAGATCTGACCTTGGCTTGTATCCTGACACTGCCTTTGCTTGTTTTTCCTTTACCTCGATGTTTGGCTAAGATCTGACCTTGGCGTGTATCCTGACACTGCCTTTGCCTGATGTCCCTTTACCTCGATGTTCGGCTAAGATCTGACCTTGGCTTGTATCCTGACACTGCCTTTGGCTGATGTTCCTTTACCTCAATGTCTGGGCTAAGATCTGACCTTGGCTTGTATCCTGACACTGCCTTTGCCTGATGTCCCTTTACCTCGATGTTCGGCTATGATCTGACCTTGGCTTGTATCCTGACACTGCCTTTGCCTGATGTCCCTTTACCTCGATGTTCGGCTATGATCTGACCTTGGCTTGTATCCTGACACTGCCTTTGCCTGATGTTGTTTTATCTCGCTGTCTGCCTGTGATCTGACCCTAGTTTGTATCCTGGCTTTGCTCCTGTCCACTAACTGGGTGTCATCATGTTCCTGCCTCTAGTCCTTATCTGGTGGTCCACAGTCATCTGTGTCTTGCATCAAACAGTTGGCACTGCCCACTACATCGGACCTCCTGTCACTCTGTGTCCTCACATCTCCTGTCACCTCTACCAGGAGTGTTGTACAAGAGGTGAAACAGGAGCCCCCTCTCCTGCTCAATCTCCTCCAGGTATGTGGCATAATTGTCTTGTAGAAAATGTAGATCAGAAGTCACGCTCTTCCTATTTTGGATTCGGTGCTCCACCAAAACACCAATTTTAATCAACAGTCAAACCTCCTAATTTGTAATTTCAGGAGCCAATAAGAATGGTATAGTGAAGTGAGTTGAAGTCAGGACAGGGCTATGCATTGTGCAGTCATTAATGGCTCCTTCTCCCGAGGAAAGAAAAACTATCTACACCCATGCCAAGCACACCCACCACACGTCTGGCAGCAACAGAGGATCCCATACCACTCAACATTGGAAGTTGAGAATGAGGAACACTTCAGGGGGGCAGCCACGCTACATTTAACAGACCCCTGATAGTCTCACTTTTGAGACAGAAAAAGGACAGATTCTGCAGTCCAGTCCCTTTTTCTGCAGCCTCAGCTGCACTGCACAGTGGATGAATGGAAAGGCTCCTGACTGTTTGCTCATAAACGGAAGCATAGTAAACACAATTTACCATGCTTCAGGTATGAATGAACACAGGAGTGATCGGTACCGATTGGTCATTGTGTTCATTCAGGAATGGAAAAAGCTGGTAAATATAACATATCCCCGCCCCTCTCCATCCTGAACCTGATCCTCCTGCAGGAGGGAGAAGATGAGAGCCAGCAGTGGAGGAGGGGGCACACAAGGGGATCGGAGTGGAGGGAAGAAGTGGCATACAGGGGGGTGGTAATTAGAGCAGCGGGGGTGCTAAATGCATACACTGTAGATTCCCCTGCATCACTGCCAGCTGGAGGGAGAGGATGAGAGCCGGATGAACTTCAGGGGGATCGGAGCAAGGGGAGCAGAACTGGTGCTGGCACTGGGCTGCAGGATTTAGCCTGGATTTGAGGGGCACCAGGATTCCAATGAAATCTCGGGACGGTCCCGCCCATTCTGAGGTGGTTTGGAGGTATAAGAACCCTTTCCTTTCCTCTGCCTGTTGTCCCACTACGCAGTCCTACCCCCTCCCTTGATAAACTGGGAAGGGGGGGGGGGAGTTTGGCATCCTTGCCCTGGGCACTGAAAAATGTCACTTCCGGTTTACTCGGCAGTAAACGGCGCCAATTTTAAAAAATCCAACTAATTCAAAAACGCAGATCTTGGTGTTTTGAATACTTTGAGGAGGGGTTTGGGGTCTTTCAGACCCCCGATCCCTCCATAAAGAGGACCTGTCACTGCCTATTACCCCCCCGATCCCTCCATAAAGAGGACCTGTCACTGCCTATTACCCCCCCCCCCCCCGATCCCTCCATAAAGAGGACCTGTCACTGCCTATTACTCCCCCGATCCCTCCATAAAGAGGACCTGTCACTGCCTATTACCCCCCCGATCCCTCCATTAAGAGGACCTGTCACTGACTATTACTCCCCTGATCCCTACATAAAGAGTACCTGTCACTGCCTATTACTCCCCCGATCCCTCCATAAAGAGGACCTGTCACTGCCTATTACTGTCACATTCCCCCCGATCCCTCCATAAAGAGGACCTGTCACTGCCTATTACCCCCCCCCCCCGATCCCTCCATAAAGAGGACCTGTCACTGCCTATTACTCCCCTGATCCCTCCATAAAGAGTACCTGTCACTGCCTATTACTGTCACATTCCCCCTGATCCCTCCATAAAGAGGACCTGTCACTGCCTATTACCCCCCCCGATCCCTCCATAAAGAGTACCTGTCACTGCCTATTACTGTCACATTCCCTCCGATCCCTCCATAAAGAGTACCTGTCACTGCCTATTACTGTCACATTCCTCCCGATCCCTCCATAAAGAGTACCTGTCACTCCTATTACTGTCACATTCCCCCCCCCCATCCCTCCATAAAGAGTACCTGTCACTCCTATTACTGTCACATTCCCTCCGATCCCTCCATAAAGAGTACCTGTCACTGCTATTACTGTCACATTCCCCCCGATCCCTCCATAAAGAGTACCTGTCACTCCTATTACTGTCACATCCCCCCGATCCCTCCATAAAGAGTACCTGTCACTGCCTATTACTGTCACATTCCCCCCGATCCCTCCATAAAGAGTACCTGTCACTCCTATTACTGTCACATTCCTCCCGATCCCTCCATAAAGAGTACCTGTCACTCCTAATACTGTCACATTCCTCCCGATCCCTCCATAAAGAGTACCTGTCACTGCCTATTACTGTCACATTCCCCCCCCGATCCCTCCATAAAGAGTACCTGTCACTGCCTATTACCCCCCCCCCCCCGATCCCTCCATAAAGAGTACCTGTCACTGCCTATTACTGTCACATTCCCCCCGATCCCTCCATAAAGAAGAGGACCTGTCACTGCCTATTACCCCCCCCCCCGATCCCTCCATAAAGAGTACCTGTCACTGCCTATTACTGTCACATTCCCCCCGATCCCTCCATAAAGAGTACCTGTCACTCCTATTACTGTCACATTCCCCCCGATCCCTCCATAAAGAGTACCTGTCACTGCCTATTACTGTCACATTCCCCCCGATCCCTCCATAAAGAGTACCTGTCACTCCTATTACTGTCACATTCCCCCCGATCCCTCCATAAAGAGTACCTGTCACTGCCTATTACTGTCACATTCCCCCCGATCCCTCCATAAAGAGTACCTGTCACTGCCTATTACCCCCCCCCCCCCCCGATCCCTCCATAAAGAGTACCTGTCACTGCCTATTACTGTCACATTCCTCCCGATCCCTCCATAAAGAGTACCTGTCACTCCTAATACTGTCACATTCCTCCCGATCCCTCCATAAAGAGTACCTGTCACTGCCTATTACTGTCACATTCCCCCCCCGATCCCTCCATAAAGAGTACCTGTCACTGCCTATTACCCCCCCCCCCCCCCCCGATCCCTCCATAAAGAGTACCTGTCACTGCCTATTACTGTCACATTCCCCCCGATCCCTCCATAAAGAGGACCTGTCACTGCCTATTACCCCCCCCCCCGATCCCTCCATAAAGAGTACCTGTCACTGCCTATTACTGTCACATTCCCCCCGATCCCTCCATAAAGAGTACCTGTCACTCCTATTACTGTCACATTCCCCCCGATCCCTCCATAAAGAGTACCTGTCACTGCCTATTACTGTCACATTCCCCCCGATCCCTCCATAAAGAGGACCTGTCACTGCCTATTACCCCCCCCCCCCCCGATCCCTCCATAAAGAGTACCTGTCACTGCCTATTACTGTCACATTCCCCCCGATCCCTCCATAAAGAGTACCTGTCACTGCCTATTACTGTCACATTCCCCCCGATCCCTCCATAAAGAGTACCTGTCACTGCCTATTACTGTCACATTCCCCCTGATCCCTCCATAAAGAGTACCTGTCACTGCCTATTACTGTCACATTCCCCCCGATCCCTCCATAAAGAGTACCTGTCACCCCCTATTACTGTCACATTCCTCCCGATCCCTCCATAAAGAGTACCTGTCACTCCTATTACTGTCACATTCCTCCCGATCCCTCCATAAAGAGTACCTGTCACTCCTATTACTGTCACATTCTCCCCCCATCCCTCCATAAAGAGTACCTGTCACTGCCTATTACTGTCACATTCCCCCCGATCCCTCCATAAAGAGTACCTGTCACTCCTATTACTGTCACATTCCCCCTGATCCCTCCATAAAGAGTACCTGTCACTGCCTATTACTGTCACATTCCCCCCGATCCCTCCATAAAGAGTACCTGTCACTGCCTATTACTGTCACAGGGGATGTTTACATTCCTTCTCACAGCAATAAAAGTGATTATAAAAATATAAATAAGTTGCACTAGAAATGGCGTGATGTATTCTGCGAATAAATACACCTGTAAGCGTTACTATAGAAGTGTATAGGTCCAATACACAAATTACAATATATGAAATATAAATATGGTACAGAAAAAATATTGGCATAAATAGGTGACCATACAAATTTAAACATTGAAACAAGAGTGAAAAAAAGAGCATAAAGTTTAAATCAATAATAACGTTTTGCATATAGAACATGCAAAATGAACCAATGGCATTAGTGAAAAATCGTGCCAAAGAATAAAAATATATAATCCAGTGCAGGTGATGAGAAAATTCAAAATGACAATAGTGACAGTCCCAAAAAATGTGAGGTGATCGCAGAAATCACAAACAATACATTGTGACCCCCGACTTCCTGAGGAAGACGTCATATATGACGAAACGCGTCGGGTCACGGCGTGCTGACGTCACCTAGCGAACCCGGAAGGACGGGCAGAACGTGGAGTCGGCCAGCTTGTTTGTTTTTTTATGCTCATTGTGTTTACGATTCTGTAAGTGTTACTCTTCATTTTAATAAACGGTTTAGATGGTTTTACATTATGGAGCATTATTGTTTATTTACATGGCGGCCCCAATGTTAACTCCGGTTGAATGAGAGTGAGGTAAGATCTTTATATTAAAAAAGAATAGCGCGCACATGCAAAAGACAAAGTGTATGGCTGAATTCGCATCCGCACATGAGATCGCATGTAATGAAGGAGCAGTGCGCTCCGAATTACATGCGGCGCACTCGCAAAAGTGTGAACCGGCCCTTACACTTCTATAGTAACGCTTACAGGTGTATTTATTCGCAGAATACATCACGCCATTTCTAGCGCAACTTATTTATATTTTCACTGTTTATTGTGTCGTCACACTGGAAGTTGCTGCTTTTTATATCCCACTAGCGCGGTTATAATTTTTGTGTTTATAATAAAAGGGATTAAAATTTTTTTTATGTTTTTTTTTGTTTTGTTTTTGAACCACTTGCCGACCGCCGCATGACTATTTACTGCGGCAGTCAGCCTCTCCTGGGCAAAGCGACGTAGACCTACCTCGCTCGCCCACGAGCCTGTAGGGGGCAAGCGAGGGCCGCCGCTCATTCCCTGCCTTCCCCGCGCGTGTGACCGGCGGCTCCGTTGTCCGCCGGCCACTCACGATCTCCCACAGGAGAGGGAGAAAGACAGGCGGCTGATGTAAACAAAGCCGTCTGTCATTCTCTCTGGTGTAACTGCAGAGATCATACGATCCTGCTATGTAGAATCGTATGTCTCTGTGGTTACTTCACTAGCCACGCCCCCTAACAGTAAGAAGCACACCCCTAGGGACACACTTAACCCCTTGATCACCAATAAAGTTAACCCCTTCCCTGCCAGTGTAATTTTACAGTAACAGTGCATATGTATAGCACTGATTACTGTAGTAATGTCACTGGTCCCCCCAAAAGTGTCAAAAATGTCACTTAGGGGTCCGATCTGTCCGCCGCAATGTTGCAGTCCTGCAAAAAAAAAAAAAAACGCAGATCGCCACCATTACTAGTTAAAAAAAACAATAAAAATGACATAAATCTTTCCCGTAGTTAGTAAACACAATAACTTTTGCGCAAACCAATCAAAATACGCTTATTGCGATTTTTTTTTTACCAAAAATATGTAGCAGAAAACAAATTGGCCTAAAATGTTAAAATATTTAGATTTTTACATTTTTTTTATTGGGGAATTTTATATAAAAAATGTGAAAAATATTTTTATTTTTTCAGAATTGTCGCTCGTTTTTTGTTAATACGGGGAAGATTTATGGCATTTTTATTGTTTTTTTTTCTTAAATAGTAATGGCGGCAATCTGCGATTTTTGGTGGGTCTGCGACATTGCGGCCGACAGATCGGACCCTTGACTTACATTTTTTACACTTTTGGGGGTACCAGTGATATTCCTACAGTAATCAGTGCTATACACAGTGCTGTATTTTGGCCTAGGCCAACAAGGCCCAGGCCTAGGGCAGCACTTTGCAGGGGGGCAGCAAAAAATTCCCCCACTCCACCTGAGATTCTATTTGGCCAGTGGTTGCTAGAGCTGCCTCTCGCACCCCCCTCCTCTCTTTCTCACCCCCCTCTTCCCTCTCTCTCATTCCCCCTCTCTCTCTCTCATCCCCCCTCTCTCTCTCATCCCCCCCTCTCTCTCCCATCCCCCCTCTCTCTCTCTCTCATCCCCCCTTATCTCTCTCTCCCCCCTCTCTCTCTCTCCCATCCCCCTCTCTCTCTCTCCCATCCCTCTCTCTCTCTCTCTCTCACCCCCCTCTCTCACCTCTCTCTCTCTCTCTCATCCCCCCTTCTCTCTCTCTCTCCCACCTCCCTCTCTCCCCCCTCTCTCTCTCTCCCATCCCCCCTCTCTCTCTCCCATCCCCACTCTCTCTCATCCCCCCTCTCGCTCTCCCTCTCTCACCCCCCCTCTCTCTCTCACCCCCCCCTCTCTCTCACCCCCCCTCTCTCTCATATCCCTCCTCTCTCTCTCTCATATCCCCCTCTCTCTCTCTCTCTCTCTCTCTCTCATCTCCCCCTCTCTCACTCTCCCCCCCTCTCTCTCCCTCACCCACCCCCCTCTCTCTTCCACCCCCCCTCTCGTGAAATCTCAGGGGTGCATGCTGGGACTTGTAGTTCTTAAATTTTGGAGGGAGTCACATCCGTTAAAAAGGAAGGAGTGGGGCAAATTTACATAGGAGGGTGAGGGGGGGGGCGCCCAATTTTAGTTTTGCCTAGGGCAGCACAAAACCAAAATACACCACTGGCTATGCATATGCACTTACTGTAAAAATGACACTGGCAGGAAAGGGGTTAACTTTATTAGTGATCAAGGGGTTAAGTGTGTCCCTAGGGGTGTGAGTCTAACTGTCAAGGGGCGTGGCTTGTGATGTAACCACAGAGACATGATGATCTCTGCAGTTACACCAGGGAGAATGACAGGCGGCTTTGTTTACATCAGCCGCCTGCCTTTCTCCCTCTCCAGCGGGAGATGGCGAGTGACCGGCGGACATTGGAGCCGCCGGTCACTCGCGGGGGGATGTTAGTGAACTAACGGGGACGGGAGCGTGCCTCCGACGGCGCGCGCTCGCCCCCTAGAGGCTCGCGGGCGAGCGACGTACCGGTACGTCGCTTTGCCGTGGAGGGGCTGACTGCCGTCGTATATAGTCGTGCGGCGGTCAGCAAGTGGTTAACTGGCAATGAGGAAAGACCTGTAGATGTGGAAACCTTCCATTAGATGGAGACTACACGCTCCTTTTAGCCTGATCATCCCTATCGGCGATGCTGGTCCAGGTCTATGGCAGTGCAAGGAGAACTCCACCGCACAAATGTATATCAGCCATCCGGGGCCCCGGTATTCACTGCGGAGATATGTTTGTGATGTGGAATTCTTATTGTTTTAATGATATCTGCCCTTTACCAGGATTAATGGCTGGCAACTGTCTGTCATATTTGATCCGTATGACTGAAACACTGCTAATATTGTCTTTTGCAGATATAATAAAGTCCCATTCACTGGAACAATAGCATTATCACTATCAAATATGTTTTTTATGAACTGTGACATGAGTCACTTTGGTTGGGGGGCTTGTGGAGCCCAGATTGCTTTGGGGAGGTTGGGAGACTCCTTGTCCAGCTTCCCCAGCCCCTCTTATGTGTAAGTCACCCTGTGTCTATTAGGGGCACAGGGTGACCAAGAACCCCAGTCAGGTCTGCACTGGTCAGACTCGCTGTACAGCCACACCAGACTCAACCTTTTGTGTTACCCCGGTTATCCTGGGTTCTATATGTGTGGTTTGTTATGGGGGAGTAAGGGGCTCTTTCACTTGGGACTGTAATATTTCAGAACAGTGTCCCTCAGGAAATATATAAAGATATATTGCAGATTGCTAGGATATTGCATAAAGTGTTTTCATAGACCCTTGCTAGTGGGGTGGGGGTTTGTTTTTGTTGAATACCTGCATTCCATTGTTCTATTGTTCCTGTCTGCCTTGAGTAAGCTTATTATGGGATGTGTGTGTTTATGTGGATTGGCTAAGAGGGAGGGGTTGTCAGAGTGTATATCTCCTTCTGCTTTGTTTTTCAATAAACAGTTTGATTCTGGTTTCACTCCAAAACTTGTACTGTCTAGTTCTTGGGGTAACTATAGCCAGAGTCACGGATCTCGTGTTCCAGAGCTTAGGAAGCAGGTTACTGGCGGAGATACCCAGTCGCGGTGTCCGGATTCCGTCACATGAACTATATTATATAGGATTCACTCTTAACAGGTTATGATGAGTGCATGCTTGTGAATTAGCGTGGCTGAGTCCATGAGAAACTATGTGGCAGCCATGTTGCTTTGTTCACTTGGCAGTTGGAGTCTCTGCACAAGGCCGTGTTGTTCCATAAACATTCACTCCTCTTTTCTATTGTACTTTTGAAAGTATACATATCTGTGATTGGTGGTCTTGAAGCCACTCCCTTGTAACCCCCTTTTCTTCACTTGCTGTAAATAAACCTGAGCTCTGCTCTGTAGGACAGAGAGAGACCCTTCAGTTGGCATCGAATTGACTACAGCGTGCGTCTTTTTCTTTCTTTGACGCCGAGCGCACTGGGATAACCTTATACAAAAGAGCTGTACATTGTACTTTTCAGTACAAGGGATTAATGGCGTTTGGCATGTATTAATATCCACAAGTGCACTTTTCTGTGCAGCAAAGTTTTCAGCGCACCGAGTGAATTTCTATGCTCCAAACTCCATTCATTTCCATGACACTTCCATTACATGGAAGGACCAATGGGAATGCTCATGGGTTGGTATGGCCATGCTTGGCTCTAAAAACGTCTCTGCATATAACCTCAGCTGCATGCATTCCCAAAGGGCATTTTAGGGGCCTCAGGAAGGACTTCTGAGTGGTTTTCTGGAACTCTGAGCAGGAAATCCTTGTCCATCGCCTAGAAATTTCTAGCAGCCCCAGAAGGAACATTAACAACTCTCCCACCTACGTCTTAGACTCCATAGGATTGCCACCTCTCAGAAGAAGAGGACACTTAACAGGGCCAAAGGAGACAGAAAAAGAAATAAACACATGAGCCAAAAGTATTTTCTGATCTGTGGACCGCCCGGGAAGAGCCCTCCTCACCCCGCCCAGGAAGAGCCCTCCTCACCCCGCCCGGGAAGAGCCCTCCTCACCCCGCCCAGAGCACACAATGTACAATCTGCCCATTTCTCTGAAAAGCTTATCTCAAGAACAGAGAAGACGACTCACTTGTAGAGTGCAGAGCGATTGTGCGGCGGAAGCATCTGCTCCGTGATGTATCCGGGATACAGGACTGGCACACCAACTGCCCTCTGCACGATGAGCTGTGGCTGGAAGAGGTACTGGCATTCATCGTGTAAACCCTGCGTACACAGCAAGAGGATAAGATGGAGTGACATCAGAGAGGAGGAATTGGAATGTATATTGTCACACCTCAAAGTGCAATCCTCCCTAAAATAAAATAAAATGCAGGACAGATCATCCAAACATTCCATATTGACTCATGGAAGACCAGCCACCATCAACCTTGGCCTAGGTGGGAATCACAGCCTGTCAGTCTCATATTAGCATGGAGGTGATGACAGTTGGGTACATTAGATACAATAGGGAAGGAGATGGCAGTGGATGGAGGTGATGACAGTTGGGTACACTAGATACAATAGGGAAGGAGATGGCAGTGGATGGAGGTGATGACAGTTGGGTACACTAGATACAATAGGGAAGGAGATGGCAGTGGATGGAGGTGATGACAGTTGAGTACATTAGATACAATAGGGAAGGAGATGGTAGTGGATGGAGGTGATGACAGTTGAGTACACTAAATATAATAGGGAAGGAGATGGCAGTGGATGGAGGTGATGACAGTTGAGTACATTAGATACAATAGGGAAGGAGATGGTAGTGGATGGAGGTGATGACAGTTGGGTACACTAGATATAATAGGGAAGGAGATGGCAGTGGATGGAGGTGATGACAGTTGGGTACATTAGATACAATAGGGATGGAGATGGCAGTGGATGGAGGTGATGACAGTTGAGTACACTAGATACAATAGGGATGGAGATGGCAGTGGGTGGAGGTGATGACAGTTGGGTAAACTAAATATAATAGGGAAGGAGATGGCAGTGGATGGAGGTGATGACAGTTGGGTACATTAGATACAATAGGGAAGGAGATGGCAGTGGATGGAGGTGATGACAGTTGGGTACACTAGATATAATAGGGAAGGAGATGGCAGTGGATGGAGGTGATGAGAGTTGGGTACGCTAGATGCAACAGGGAAGGAGATGGCAGTGGATGGAGGTGGTGATAGTTGAGTACACTAGATATAATAGGGAGGGAGATGGCAGTGGATGGAGGTGATGACAGTTGGGCACACTAGATATAATAAGGAAGGAGATGGCAGTGGATGGAGGTGATGACAGTTGGGTGCACTAGATGCAACAGGGAAGGAGATGGCAGTGGATGGAGGTGATGACAGTGTGGTACACTAGATACAATAGGGATGGAGATGGCAGTGGATGGAGGTGATGACAGTTGGGTGCACTAGATGCAACAGGGAAGGAGATGGCAGTGGATGGAGGTGATGACAGTTGAGTACACTAGATACAATAGGGATGGAGATGGCAGTGGATGAAGGTGATGGCAGTGTGGTACACTAGATATAATAAGGAAGGAGATGGCAGTGGATGGAGGTGATGACAGTTGGGTGCACTAGATACAATAGGGAAGGAGATGGCAGTGGATGGAGGTGATGACAGTTGGGTACACTAGATATAATAAGGAAGGAGATGGCAGTGGATGGAGGTGATGACAGTTGGGTACACTAGATACAATAGGGAAGGAGATGGCAGTGGATGGAGGTGATGACAGTTGGGTACACTAGATATAATAGGGAAGGAGATGGCAGTGGATGGAGGTGATGACAGTTGGGTACACTAGATATAATAGGGAAGGAGATGGCAGTGGATGGAGGTGATGACAGTTGGGTACGCTAGATACAATAGGGATGGAGATGGCAGTGGATGGAGGTGATGACAGTTGGGTACACTAGATATAATAGGGAAGGAGATGGCAGTGGATGGAGGTGATGACAGTTGGGTACACTAGATGCAACAGGGAAGGAGATGGCAGTGGATGGAGGAAATGGCAGGTGGGCACACTAAGTACAATAGGGAAGGAGATGGCAGTGGATGGAGGTGATGACAGTTGAGTACACTAGATACAATAGGGATGGAGATGGCAGTGGATGGAGGTGATGACAGTGTGGTACACTAGATATAATAAGGAAGGAGATGGCAGTGGATGGAGGTGATGACAGTTGGGTGCACTAGATGCAACAGGGAAGGAGATGGCAGTGGATGGAGGTGATGACAATGTGGTACACTAGATACAATAGGGATGGAGATGGCAGTGGATGGAGGTGATGACAGTTGGGTGCACTAGATGCAACAGGGAAGGAGATGGCAGTGGATGGAGGTGATGACAGTTGAGTACACTAGATACAATAGGGATGGAGATGGCAGTGGATGGAGGTGATGACAGTTGGGTACACTAGATACAATAGGGAAGGAGATGGCAGTGGATGGAGGTGATGACAGTTGGGTACACTAGATATAATAAGGAAGGAGATGGCAGTGGATGGAGGTGATGACAGTTGGGTACACTAGATATAATAGGGAAGGAGATGGCAGTGGATGGAGGTGATGACAGTTGGGTACACTAGATATAATAGGGAAGGAGATGGCAGTGGATGGAGGTGATGACAGTTGGGTACGCTAGATATAATAAGGAAGGAGATGGCAGTGGATGGAGGTGATGACAGTTGGGTACACTAGATGCAACAGGGAAGGAGATGGCAGTGGATGGAGGAAATGGCAGGTGGGCACACTAAGTACAATAGGGAAGGAGATGGCAGTGGATGGAGGTGATGACAGTTGGGTACACTAGATACAATAGGGAAGGAGATGGCAGTGGATGGAGGTGATGACAGTTGGGTACACTAGATATAATAGGGAAGGAGATGGCAGTGGATGGAGGTGATGACAGTTGGGTACGCTAGATGCAACAGGGAAGGAGATGGCAGTGGATGGAGGTGGTGATAGTTGAGTACACTAGATATAATAGGGAAGGAGATGGCAGTGGATGGAGGTGATGACAGTTGGGCACACTAGATATAATAAGGAAGGAGATGGCAGTGGATGGAGGTGATGACAGTTGGGTACACTAGATACAATAGGGATGGAGATGGCAGTGGATGGAGGTGATGACAGTTGGGTGCACTAGATGCAACAGGGAAGGAGATGGCAGTGGATGGAGGTGATGACAGTTGAGTACACTAGATACAATAGGGATGGAGATGGCAGTGGATGGAGGTGATGGCAGTTGGGTACGCTAGATATAATAAGGAAGGAGATGGCAGTGGATGGAGGTGATGACAGTTGGGTGCACTAGATACAATAGGGAAGGAGATGGCAGTGGATGGAGGTGATGACAGTTGGGTACACTAGATATAATAAGGAAGGAGATGGCAGTGGATGGAGGTGATGACAGTTGGGTACACTAGATACAATAGGGAAGGAGATGGCAGTGGATGGAGGTGATGACAGTTGGGTACACTAGATATAATAGGGAAGGAGATGGCAGTGGATGGAGGTGATGACAGTTGGGTACGCTAGATGCAACAGGGAAGGAGATGGCAGTGGATGGAGGAAATGGCAGGTGGGCACACTAAGTACAATAGGGAAGGAGATGGCAGTGGATGGAGGTGATGACAGTTGAGTACACTATATACAATAGGGATGGAGATGGCAGTGGATGGAGGTGATGACAGTTGGGTACACTAGATATAATAAGGAAGGAGATGGCAGTGGATGGAGGTGATGACAGTTGGGTGCACTAGATGCAACAGGGAAGGAGATGGCAGTGGATGGAGGTGATGACAGTTGAGTACACTAGATACAATAGGGAAGGAGATGGCAGTGGATGGAGGTGATGACAGTTGGGTACACTAGATATAATAGGGAAGGAGATGGCAGTGGATGGAGGAAATGGCAGGTGGGCACACTAAGTACAATAGGGAAAGAGATGGCAGTGGATGGAGGTGATGACAGTTGGGTACGCTAGATACAATAGGGATGGAGATGGCAGTGGATGGAGGTGATGACAGTTGGGTACACTAGATATAATAGGGAAGGAGATGGCAGTGGATGGAGGTGATGACAGTTGGGTACACTAGATATAATAAGGAAGGCGATGGCAGTGGATGGAGGTGATGACAGTTGGGTACGCTAGATGCAACAGGGAAGGAGATGGCAGTGGATGGAGGAAATGGCAGGTGGGCACACTAAGTACAATAGGGAAGGAGATGGCGGTGGATGGAGGTGATGACAGTTGGGTACACTAGATATAATAGGGAAGGAGATGGCAGTGGATGGAGGTGATGACAGTTGGGTACACTAGATATAATAAGGAAGGCGATGGCAGTGGATGGAGGTGATGACAGTTGGGTACGCTAGATACAATAGGGATGGAGATGGCAGTGGATGGAGGTGATGACAGTTGGGTGCACTAGATGCAACAGGGAAGGAGATGGCAGTGGATGGAGGTGATGACAGTTGAGTACACTAGATACAATAGGGAAGGAGATGGCAGTGGATGGAGGTGATGACAGTTGGGTACACAAGATACAATAGGGAAGGAGATGGCAGTGGATGGAGGTGATGACAGTTGGGTACACTAGATACAATAGGTAAGGAGATGGCAGTGGATGGAGGTGATGACAGTTGGGTACACTAGATATAATAGGGATGGAGATGGCAGTGGATGGAGGTGATGACAGTTGGGTACACTAGATATAATAAGGAAGGAGATGGCAGTGGATGGAGGTGATGACAGTTGGGTACGCTAGATACAATAGGGATGGAGATGGCAGTGGATGGAGGTGATGACAGTTGGGTACACTAGATATAATAGGGATGGAGATGGCAGTGGATGGAGGTGATGACAGTTGGGTACACTAGATATAATAAGGAAGGAGATGGCAGTGGATGGAGGTGATGACAGTTGGGTACGCTAGATACAATAGGGATGGAGATGGCAGTGGATGGAGGTGATGACAGTTGGGTACACTAGATATAATAGGGAAGGAGATGGCAGTGGATGGAGGTGATGACAGTTGGGTACGCTAGATGCAACAGGGAAGGCGATGGCAGTGGATGGAGGAAATGGCAGGTGGGCACACTAAGTACAATAGGGAAGGAGATGGCAGTGGATGGAGGTGATGACAGTTGGGTACACTAGATACAATAGGGAAGGAGATGGCAGTGGATGGAGGTGATGACAGTTGGGTACACTAGATACAATAGGGAAGGAGATGGCAGTGGATGGAGGTGATGACAGTTGGGTACATTAGATACAATAGGGATGGAGATGGCAGTGGGTGGAGGTGATGACAGTTGGGTAAACTAAATATAATAGGGAAGGAGATGGCATTGGATGGAGGTGATGACAGTTGGGTACACTAGATACAATAGGGAAGGAGATGGCAGTGGATGGAGGTGATGACAGTTGGGTACATTAGATACAATAGGGATGGAGATGGCAGTGGATGGAGGTGATGACAGTTGAGTACACTAGATACAATAGGGATGGAGATGGCAGTGGATGGAGGTGATGACAGTTGGGTACACTAGATATAATAGGGAAGGAGATGGCAGTGGATGGAGGTGATGACAGTTGGGTACACTAGATATAATAGGGAAGGAGATGGCAGTGGATGGAGGTGATGACAGTTGGGTACGCTAGATATAATAAGGAAGGAGATGGCAGTGGATGGAGGTGATGACAGTTGGGTACACTAGATGCAACAGGGAAGGAGATGGCAGTGGATGGAGGAAATGGCAGGTGGGCACACTAAGTACAATAGGGAAGGAGATGGCAGTGGATGGAGGTGATGACAGTTGGGTACACTAGATACAATAGGGAAGGAGATGGCAGTGGATGGAGGTGATGACAGTTGGGTACGCTAGATGCAACAGGGAAGGCGATGGCAGTGGATGGAGGAAATGGCAGGTGGGCACACTAAGTACAATAGGGAAGGAGATGGCAGTGGATGGAGGTGATGACAGTTGGGTACACTAGATACAATAGGGAAGGAGATGGCAGTGGATGGAGGTGATGACAGTTGGGTACACTAGATACAATAGGGAAGGAGATGGCAGTGGATGGAGGTGATGACAGTTGGGTACATTAGATACAATAGGGATGGAGATGGCAGTGGGTGGAGGTGATGACAGTTGGGTAAACTAAATATAATAGGGAAGGAGATGGCAGTGGATGGAGGTGATGACAGTTGGGTACATTAGATACAATAGGGATGGAGATGGCAGTGGATGGAGGTGATGACAGTTGAGTACACTAGATACAATAGTGATGGAGATGGCAGTGGATGGAGGTGATGACAGTTGGGTACACTAGATATAATAAGGAAGGAGATGGCAGTGGATGGAGGTGATGACAGTTGGGTACACTAGATATAATTGGGAAGGAGATGGCAGTGGATGGAGGTGATGACAGTTGGGTACACTAGATATAATAGGGAAGGAGATGGCAGTGGATGGAGGTGATGACAGTTGGGTACGCTAGATATAATAAGGAAGGAGATGGCAGTGGATGGAGGTGATGACAGTTGGGTACACTAGATGCAACAGGGAAGGAGATGGCAGTGGATGGAGGAAATGGCAGGTGGGCACACTAAGTACAATAGGGAAGGAGATGGCAGTGGATGGAGGTGATGACAGTTGGGCACACTAGATATAATAGGGAAGGAGATGGCAGTGGATGGAGGTGATGACAGTTGGGTACACTAGATACAATAGGGAAGGAGATGGCAGTGGATGGAGGTGATGACAGTTGGGTACACTAGATATAATAGGGAAGGAGATGGCAGTGGATGGAGGTGATGACAGTTGGGTACACTAGATATAATAAGGAAGGCGATGGCAGTGGATGGAGGTGATGACAGTTGGGTACGCTAGATACAATAGGGATGGAGATGGCAGTGGATGGAGGTGATGACAGTTGGGTGCACTAGATGCAACAGGGAAGGAGATGGCAGTGGATGGAGGTGATGACAGTTGAGTACACTAGATACAATAGGGAAGGAGGTGGCAGTGGATGGAGGTGATGACAGTTGGGTACACTAGATACAATAGGGAAGGAGATGGCAGTGGATGGAGGTGATGACAGTTGGGTACACAAGATACAATAGGTAAGGAGATGGCAGTGGATGGAGGTGATGACAGTTGGGTACACTAGATATAATAGGGATGGAGATGGCAGTGGATGGAGGTGATGACAGTTGGGTACACTAGATATAATAAGGAAGGAGATGGCAGTGGATGGAGGTGATGACAGTTGGGTGCACTAGATACAATAGGGATGGAGATGGCAGTGGATGGAGGTGATGACAGTGTGGTACACTAGATATAATAAGGAAGGAGATGGCAGTGGATGGAGGTGATGACAGTTGGGTACACTAGATACAATAGGGAAGGAGATGCAGTGGATGGAGGTGATGACAGTTGGGTACACTAGATATAATAGGGATGGAGATGTCAGTGGATGGAGGTGATGACAGTTGGGTACACTAGATATAATAAGGAAGGAGATGGCAGTGGATGGAGGTGATGACAGTTGGGTGCACTAGATGCAACAGGGAAGGAGATGGCAGTGGATGGAGGTGATGACAGTTGGGTGCACTAGATGCAACAGGGAAGGAGATGGCAGTGGATGGAGGTGATGACAGTTGGGTACACTAGATATAATAAGGAAGGCGATGGCAGTGGATGGAGGTGATGACAGTTGGGTACACTAGATATAATAGGGAAGGAGATGGCAGTGGATGGAGGTGATGACAGTTGGGTACACTAGATATAATAAGGAAGGCGATGGCAGTGGATGGAGGTGATGACAGTTGGGTACGCTAGATACAATAGGGATGGAGATGGCAGTGGATGGAGGTGATGACAGTTGGGTGCACTAGATGCAACAGGGAAGGAGATGGCAGTGGATGGAGGTGATGACAGTTGAGTACACTAGATACAATAGGGATGGAGATGGCAGTGGATGGAGGTGATGACAGTTGGGTGCACTAGATGCAACAGGGAAGGAGATGGCAGTGGATGGAGGTGATGACAGTTGAGTACACTAGATGCAACAGGGAAGGAGATGGCAGTGGATGGAGGTGATGACAGTTGGGTACACTAGATACAATAGGGATGGAGATGGCAGTGGATGGAGGTGATGACAGTTGGGTACACTAGATATAATAAGGAAGGAGATGGCAGTGGATGGAGGTGATGACAGTTGGGTGCACTAGATACAATAGGGAAGGAGATGGCAGTGGATGGAGGTGATGACAGTTGGGTACACTAGATATAATAGGGAAGGAGATGGCAGTGGATGGAGGAAATGGCAGGTGGGCACACTAAGTACAATAGGGAAAGAGATGGCAGTGGATGGAGGTGATGACAGTTGGGTACATTAGATATAATAGGGAAGGAGATGGCAGTGGATGGAGGTGATGACAGTTGGGTACATTAGATACAATAGGGAAGGAGATGGCAGTGGATGGAGGTGATGACAGTTGGGTACACTAGATACAATAGGGAAGGAGATGGCAGTGGATGGAGGTGATGACAGTTGGGTACACAAGATACAATAGGGAAGGAGATGGCAGTGGATGGAGGTGATGACAGTTGGGTACACTAGATACAATAGGTAAGGAGATGGCAGTGGATGGAGGTGATGACAGTTGGGTACACTAGATATAATAGGGAAGGAGATGGCAGTGGATGGAGGTGATGACAGTTGGGTACACTAGATACAATAGGGATGGAGATGGCAGTGGATGGAGGTGATGACAGTTGGGTACACTAGATATAATAAGGAAGGAGATGGCAGTGGATGGAGGTGATGACAGTTGGGTGCACTAGATACAATAGGGAAGGAGATGGCAGTGGATGGAGGTGATGACAGTTGGGTACACTAGATATAATAGGGAAGGAGATGGCAGTGGATGGAGGTGATGACAGTTGGGTACACTAGATATAATAGGGAAGGAGATGGCAGTGGATGGAGGTGATGACAGTTGGGTACGCTAGATGCAACAGGGAAGGAGATGGCAGTGGATGGAGGAAATGGCAGGTGGGCACACTAAGTACAATAGGGAAGGAGATGTCAGTGGATGGAGGTGATGACAGTTGGGTACGCTAGATACAATAGGGATGGAGATGGCAGTGGATGGAGGTGATGACAGTTGAGTACACTAGATACAATAGGGAAGGAGATGGCAGTGGATGGAGGTGATGACAGTTGGGTACACTAGATATAATAGGGAAGGAGATGGCAGTGGATGGAGGTGATGACAGTTGGGTACACAAGATACAATAGGGAAGGAGATGGCAGTGGATGGAGGTGATGACAGTTGGGTAAACTAAATATAATAGGGAGGGAGATGGCGGTGGATTGAGGTGATGACAGTTGGGTACATTAGATACAATAGGGAAGGAGATGGCAGTGGATGGAGGTGATGACAGTTGGGTAAACTAAATATAATAGGGAGGGAGATGGCGGTGGATTGAGGTGATGACAGTTGGGTACGCTAGATGCAATAGGGAAGGAGATGGCGGTGGATGAATGTGATGACAGTTGGGTACATTATGTACAATAGGTAAGGAGATGGCAGTGGATGGAGGTGATGACAGTTGGGTACACTAGATATAATATGGTCTTATAAGGAGAAAAGGGATTCTTGTGGAAAACCCTTTATTCTATAGATGAGGCTGTGAGTGAGGACATTCCTAGTCCTGAGATGGAGTATTCAATGGAGGTTTGAGCAATATACAGTATATATATGAAAGAGATTGGTGGTTTGAAGGACACATTCGTCTCACAGGACTGTAAATGATATCGCACCTTAATTGTGATCTTCCCGTCATCTTTGGGTAGGTGGGCGGCCAGGAACCAGTCTCCCGGGAGAGGACTTGTGACATTGAAGACTCCGGTGGTTCTGTTTGGAAGGGTCCAGGTGAGGGTGAGTGTGAATGAGCCGGGTACAGCAGTGTCTCGGGGGAAGTGAGCGTTCAATGGGTTAATAACCGGAGGAGCACCAGGCCTGAAGTATCTGCAGAGAGAAGAGGACATGGCGGAGTTACAGTTTGTATATTCGGATTCTACAAGGAATGCTGGAGATCGATGGAAAGGGTCAGTGATATTCAATTTATGGGTGGAACATACAGGCTCAGCAACCTCCCCCTCAATCTCATGTCACCTGAGGACTGCAACTCCCAGCATGGTATTCACTCTGCTCCTTCTCATGTCACATTCTTATTTACCTCCCACCGCCATGTTTTCATTTCTAAAAATCCTGCAGGCCTCAGGAACTCAGGGAGCACAGGGATGGTGGGAACCCCTCCTAATGGGCACAGCGGGTGTACAGACCTAGGAACTCAGCACAGGGATGGTGGGAACCCCTCATAATGGGCACAGCGGGTGTACAGACCCGGGAACTCAGCACAGGGATGGTGGGAACCCCTCATAATGGGCACAGCGGGTGTACAGACCCGGGAACTCAGCACAGGGATGGTGGGAACTCCTCATAATGGACACAGCGGGTGTACAGACTTAATTATCTGTATCTTTCTTATATCCAGTTCTTTAGTAGTAAGCTTTCCAACTTTGAATATTTGTACTTATTAGCCCCTCCCATAGCCCAGCCAGGGGACGTACACTGTGACACTGCGATCAGGACAGTTGTCACCAAAGGTTCCACCCTGCTCCTTGAAGGTAATGAGGTTCCACACAGCGATGACCGTGTCCTCAGGAATGTGGAAATGGAAAAGTTCGATGCTTCCCACCGATCGGAATGGATTCAACTTCCGGGGGGTCCGAGTGAAGTAATCAGTTACAAAGAGACCATCTGTAATGGAGAGGAGCGGAGACAATCAAAGGTCACATACTACTAGATCATATACTAGATCATATACTAGATCATATACTAGATCATATACTAGATCATATACTAGATCATATACTAGATCATATACTAGATCATATACTAGGTCATATACTAGGTCATATACTAGATCATATACTAGATCATATACTAGATCACATACTAGATCACATACTAGGTCATATACTAGATCATATACTAGATCATATACTAGATCATATACTAGGTCATATACTAGATCATATACTAGGTCATATACTAGATCATATACTAGGTCATATACTAGATCATATACTAGATCATATACTAGATCATATACTAGGTCATATACTAGATCATATACTAGGTCATATACTAGATCATATACTAGATCATATACTAGATCATATACTAGATCATATACTAGATCATATACTAGATCATATACTAGGTCATATACTAGGTCATATACTAGATCATATACTAGATCATATACTAGATCACATACTAGATCATATACTAGGTCATATACTAGATCATATACTAGATCATATACTAGATCACATACTAGATCATATACTAGGTCATATACTAGATCATATACTAGATCATATACTAGATCATATACTAGGTCATATACTAGATCATATACTAGGTCATATACTAGATCATATACTAGATCATATACTAGATCATATACTAGATCATATACTAGGTCATATACTAGATCATATACTAGGTCATATACTAGATCATATACTAGATCATATACTAGATCATATACTAGGTCATATACTAGATCATATACTAGATCATATACTAGATCATATACTAGGTCATATACTAGATCATATACTAGGTCATATACTAGATCATATACTAGATCATATACTAGATCATATACTAGGTCATATACTAGATCATATACTAGATCATATACTAGATCATATACTAGGTCATATACTAGGTCATATACTAGGTCATATACTAGATCATATACTAGATCATATACTAGGTCATATACTAGATCATATACTAGATCATATACTAGATCATATACTAGGTCATATACTAGATCATATACTAGATCATATACTAGGTCATATACTAGATCATATACTAGGTCATATACTAGGTCATATACTAGATCATATACTAGATCATATACTAGATCATATACTAGATCACATACTAGATCATATACTAGGTCATATACTAGATCATATACTAGATCATATACTAGGTCATGTACTAGGTCATATACTAGGTCATATACTAGATCATATACTAGGTCATATACTAGATCATATACTAGATCATATACTAGGTCATATACTAGATCATATACTAGATCATATACTAGGTCATATACTAGATCATATACTAGATCATATACTAGATCACATACTAGATCATATACTAGGTCATATACTAGATCATATACTAGATCATATACTAGGTCATATACTAGATCATATACTAGGTCATATACTAGATCATATACTAGATCATATACTAGGTCATATACTAGGTCATATACTAGATCATATACTAGATCATATACTAGGTCATATACTAGATCATATACTAGGTCATATACTAGGTCATATACTAGATCATATACTAGATCATATACTAGGTCATATACTAGATCATATACTAGATCATATACTAGATCACATACTAGATCATATACTAGGTCACATACTAGATCATATACTAGATCATATACTAGGTCATATACTAGATCATATACTAGATCATATACTAGGTCATATACTAGATCACATACTAGGTCATATACTAGGTCATATACTAAATCATATACTAGGTCATATACTAGATCATATACTAGGTCATATACTAGATCATATACTAGATCATATACTAGGTCATATACTAGATCACATACTAGGTCATATACTAGGTCATATACTAAATCATATACTAGGTCATATACTAGATCATATACTAGATCATATACTAGGTCATATACTAGATCATATACTAGGTCATATACTAGATCATATACTAGGTCATATACTAGGTCATATACTAGATCATATACTAGATCATATACTAGATCATATACTAGATCACATACTAGGTCATATACTAGATCATATACTAGATCATATACTAGGTCATATACTAGATCATATACTAGGTCACATACTAGATCATATACTAGGTCATATACTAGATCATATACTAGGTCATATACTAGGTCATATACTAGATCATATACTAGATCATATACTAGATCATATACTAGATCACATACTAGGTCATATACTAGATCATATACTAGATCATATACTAGGTCATATACTAGATCATATACTAGGTCATATACTAGATCATATACTAGGTCATATACTAGGTCATATACTAGATCATATACTAGATCATATACTAGATCATATACTAGGTCATATACTAGATCACATACTAGATCACATACTAGATCATATACTAGGTCATATACTAGATCATATACTAGGTCACATACTAGATCACATACTAGATCACATACTAGATCATATACTAGGTCATATACTAGGTCATATACTAGATCATATACTAGATCACATACTAGATCACATACTAGATCACATACTAGATCATATACTAGGTCATATACTAGGTCATATACTAGATCATATACTAGATCACATACTAGATCACATACTAGATCATATACTAGGTCATATACTAGATCATATACTAGGGTTATATACTAGATCATATACTAGATCACATACTAGATCATATACTCGATCACATACTAGGTCATATACTAGATCATATACGAGATCATATACTAGGTTATATACTAGATCATATACTAGATCATATACTAAATCATATACTAGATCATATACTAGGTCATATACTAGATCATATACTAGGTCATATACTAGGTCATATACTAGGTCATATACTAGATCATATACTAGATCATATACTAGATCACATACTAGATCATATACTAGGTCATATACTAGATCATATACTAGATCATATACTAGGTCATATACTAGATCATATACTAGGTCATATACTAGATCATATACTAGATCATATACTAGGTTATATACTAGATCATATACTAGGTCATATACTAGATCATATACTAGATCATATACTAGATCACATACTAGATCATATACTAGGTCATATACTAGATCATATACTAGGTCATATACTAGGTCATATACTAGATCATATACTAGATCATATACTAGATCACATACTAGATCATATACTAGGTCATATACTAGATCATATACTAGATCATATACTAGGTCATATACTAGATCATATACTAGGTCATATACTAGATCATATACTAGGTCATATACTAGATCATATACTAGGTCATATACTAGATCATATACTAGATCATATACTAGATCACATACTAGATCATATACTAGGTCATATACTAGATCATATACTAGATCATATACTAGGTCATATACTAGATCATATACTAGGTCATATACTAGATCATATACTAGATCATATACTAGGTCATATACTAGGTCATATACTAGATCATATACTAGGTCATATACTAGATCATATACTAGGTCATATACTAGGTCATATACTAGATCATATACTAGATCATATACTAGGTCATATACTAGATCATATACTAGATCATATACTAGATCACATACTAGATCATATACTAGGTCACATACTAGATCATATACTAGATCATATACTAGGTCATATACTAGGTCATATACTAGATCATATACTAGATCATATACTAGGTCATATACTAGATCATATACTAGATCATATACTAGGTCATATACTAGATCACATACTAGGTCATATACTAGGTCATATACTAAATCATATACTAGGTCATATACTAGATCATATACTAGATCATATACTAGGTCATATACTAGATCATATACTAGGTCATATACTAGATCATATACTAGGTCATATACTAGGTCATATACTAGATCATATACTAGGTCATATACTAGGTCATATACTAGATCATATACTAGATCATATACTAGATCACATACTAGGTCATATACTAGATCATATACTAGATCATATACTAGGTCATATACTAGATCATATACTAGGTCATATACTAGATCATATACTAGGTCATATACTAGGTCATATACTAGATCACATACTAGATCACATACTAGATCATATACTAGGTCATATACTAGATCATATACTAGGTCACATACTCGATCACATACTAGATCACATACTAGATCATATACTAGGTCATATACTAGGTCATATACTAGATCATATACTAGATCACATACTAGATCACATACTAGATCACATACTAGATCATATACTAGGTCATATACTAGATCATATACTAGGTCATATACTAGATCATATACTAGATCATATACTAGATCATATACTAGGTCATATACTAGATCATATACGAGATCACATACTAGATCACATACTAGATCACATACTAGATCCCTGGCCTGATGTAAGACTGTCTACATTCTGATATGGACAGACTCTGACATGTGTCACTGACTGAGATCACCATACCAAAGAGACCCCCGAACACTTCTACTATGGGCCTGAGACCACCAATCACACTTCCAGGATCACCAAACCTTTCCAAAGAGCCCACCGAAACCCCTACTACAGTGCTTTGCGAAAGTATTTGGCCCCCTTGAACTTTGGGACCTTTTGCCACATTTCAGGCTTCAAACATAAAGATATAAAACTGTAATTTTTTGTGAAGAATCAACAACAAGTGGGACACAATCATGAAGTGGAATGAAATTTATTGGATATTTCAAACTTTGTTAACAAATAAAAACTGAAAAATTGGGCGTGCAAAATTATTCAGCCCCTTTACTTTCAGTGCAGCAAACTCTCTCCAGAAGTTCAGTGAGGATCTCTGAATGATTCAATGTTGACATAAATGACTAATGATGATAAATGGAATCCACCTGTGTGTAATCAAGTCTTCGTATAAATTTCACCTGCACTGTGATAGTCTCAGAGGTCCGTTTAAAGGGCAGAGAGCATCATGAAGAACAAGGAACACACCAGGCAGGTCCGAGATACTGTTGTGGAGAAGTTTAAAGCCGGATTTGGATACAAAAATATTTCCCAAGCTTTAAACATCCCAAGGAGCACTGTGCAAGCTATAATATTGAAATGGAAGGAGTATCAGACCACTGCAAATCTACGAAGACCTGGCCGTCCCTCTAAACTTTCAGCTCATACAAGGAGAAGACTGATCAGAGATGCAGCCAAGAGGCCCATGATCACTCTGGATGAACTGCAGAGATCTACAGCTGAGGTGGGAGACTCTGTCCATAGGACAACAATCAGTCGTATACTGCACAAATCTGACCTTTATAGAAGAGTGGCAAGAAGAAAGACATTTCTTAAAGATATCCATAAAAAGTGTCGTTTAAAGTTTGCCACAAGCCACCTGGGAGACACCAAACATGTGGAAGAAGGTGCTCTGGTCAGATGAAACCAAAATCAAACTTTTTGGCAACAATGCAAAACGTTATGTTTGGCGTAAAAGCAACACAGCTCATCACCCTGAACACACCATCCCCACTGTGAAACATGGTGGTGGCAGCATCATGGTTTGGGCCTGCTTTTCTTCATCAGGGACAGGGAAGATGGTTAAAATTAATGGGAAGATGGATGGAGCCAAATACAGGACCATTCTGGAAGAAAACCTGATGGAGTCTGCAAAAGACCTGAGACTGGGACGGAGATTTGTCTTCCAACAAGACAATGATCCAAAACATAAAGCAAAATCTACAATGGAATGGTTCACAAATAAACATATCCAGGTGTTAGAATGGCCAAGTCAAAGTCCAGACCTGAATCCAATCGAGAATCTGTGGAAAGAACTGAAAACTGCTGTTCACAAACGCTCTCCATCCAACCTCACTGAGCTCGAGCTGTTTTCCAAGGAGGAATGAGCAAAAATTTCAGTCTTTCGATGTGCAAAACTGATAGAGACATACCCCAAGCGACTTACAGCTGTAATCACAGCAAAAGGTGGCGCTACAAAGTATTAACTTAAGGGGGCTGAATAATTTTGCACGCCCAATTTTTCAGTTTTCTATTTGTTAATAAAGTTTGAAATATCCAATAAATTTCATTCCACTTCATGATTGTGTCCCACTTGTTGATTCTTCACAAAAAATTACAGTTTTATATCTTTATGTTTGAAGTCTGAAATGTGGCAAAAGGTCGCAAAGTTCAAGGGGGCCTAATACTTTCGCAAGGCACTGTATCTACCATTGACATACAAAACATCCCAGGAACCCTATCCAGAGAAGACAGTAACCTCCTATATTTTTACCACAGACCACTCAGATTGCTCACCAGTCCCCCTTCATCAGGACTCACCAGTCCCCCTTCATCAGGACTCACCAGTCCCCAATCATTGGGGCTAAAAACTAACAACAAATAATGGCCTCAGTGGGTTCATTATTCTACAGAAAATGTCATACACAGTACAGAGGGTAAAATGTACTCCAATGTAGTGAAAATCCCATAATCCCCAGGTCTATGATATGGAACACTTCAACCCCCACCCCACCCTTTCCATTCACCCACACTTCTCTCTTATCCCTTTCCATTCACCCCCACACCCCGCCAATCCCTTACCCCTTTTCATTCACCCCCACCCCCTCCCTTATGTCTTTCCCCCACCCCTCTCTTACCCCTTTCCATTCACCCCCTACTCCTTTCTTACCTCTTTCCATTCACCCTCTACCCCTCCATTACCCCTTTCCCATCACCCCTTACCCTTCCCCCTTTCCATTTACCCCTACCCCTCCCTTACCTCTTTCCCATCACCCCTTACCCTTCCCCCTTTCCATTTACCCCTACCCCTCCCTTACCTCTTTCCCATCACCCCTTACCCTTCCCTTACCCCTTTCCATTTACCCCCACCCCTCTCTTACTCCCTTTCCATCACCGCCTACACTTCCCTTTCCCCCCTTCCATTCCCTTACCCCTTTCTCCCTACCCCTCCCTTACCCCTTTCCATTCACCCCTACCCCTCCCCTACCCCTTTCCCATCAACCCCTACCTCTCCCTTACCCCTTTTCATTCACCTCCACCCCCTCCCTCACGCCTCCCCCCCCTCTCTTACCCCTTTCCATTCACCCCCTACTCCTTCCTTACCCCTTTCCATTCACCCTCTACCCCTCACTTAACCCTTTCCATTCACCCCCTACTCCTTCCTTACCCCTTTCCATTCACCCTCTACCCCTCCATTAACCCTTTCCATTCATCCCCTACCCCTCCCTTACCCCTTTCCCATCACCCCCTACACTTCCCTTACCCCTTTCCATTTACCCCCACCCCTCCCTTACTCCTTTCCATTTACCCCACCCCTCCCTTCCCTCTTTCACATCACCCCCTACCCTTCCCTTACAATTTATTCCTACCCCTCCCTTACCGCTTTCCCATCACCCCCAACCCCTCCCTTACCTCTTTACAATCACGCCCTACCCTTCCCTTAACCCTTTCCTTCACCCCATACCCTTCCCTTAACCCTTTCCATTCATCCCCTACCCTTCCCTTACCCGTTTCTCCGGTTATGCCCCCCTTGCATCTTACTTCTCTCTTGTTTCTCTTTGCTCGTTTCCTATGGCCGATCTTCCAGGCTGTTGTTCCCCATATTGTTACCCTCATACTCCTCAATAATGGAGCAGAGGGTCGCACAGCAGTTTTCTGTCCACCGTATTCAAAAATCCAAAAGATTTACCACCACACCTGAGACACACCGCACACCTGTACCCCCTCCAATATCTCCACCACACCTGAGACACACCGCACACCTGTACCACCTCCAATATCTCCACCACACCTGAGACACACCGCACACCTGTACCACCTCCAACATCACCACCACACATGAGACACTCCGCACACCTGTACCACCTCCAATATCTCCACCACACCTGAGACACACCGCACACCTGTACCCCCTCCAATATCACCCCCACACCTGAGACACACCGCACACCTGTACCACCTCCAACATCACCACCACACCTGAGACACTCCGCACACCTGTACCACCTCCAATATCTCCACCACACCTGAGACACACCGCACACCTGTACCACCTCCAACATCACCACCACACCTGAGACACACCGCACACCTGTACCACCTCCAACATCACCACCACACCTGAGATACACTGCACACCTGTACCACCTCCAATATCTCCACCACACCTGAGACACACCGCACACCTGTACCACCTCCAATATCACCACCACACCTGAGACACACCGCACACCTGTACCACCTCCAATATCACCACCACACCTGAGACACACCGCACACCTGTACCACCTCCAATATCACCACCACACCTGAGACACACCGCACACCTGTACCACCTCCAATATCACCACCACACCTGAGACACTCCGCACACCTGTACCACCTCCAACATCACCACCACACCTGAGACACACCGCACACCTGTACCACCTCCAATATCACCACCACACCTGAGATACACCGCTCACCTGTACCATCTCCAATATCACCACCACACCTGAGACACACCGCACACCTGTACCACCTCCAACATCACCACCACACCTGAGACACTCTGCACACCTGTACCACCTCCAATATCTCCACCACACCTGAGATACAACGCTCACCTGTACCACCTCCAACATCACCACCACACCTGAGACACACCGCACACCTGTACCACCTCCAATATCTCCACCACACCTGAGATACACCGCTCACCTGTACCATCTCCAATATCACCACCACACCTGAGACACACCGCACACCTGTACCACCTCCAACATCACCACCACACCTGAGACACTCTGCACACCTGTACCACCTCCAATATCTCCACCACACCTGAGATACAACGCTCACCTGTACCACCTCCAATATCACCACCACACCTGAGACACACTGCACACCTGTACCACCTCCAATATCACCACCACACCTGAGACACTCCGCACACCTGTACCCCCTCCAATATCACCACCACACCTGAGATACACCGCACACCTGTACCACCTCCAATATCACCACCACACCTGAGACACTCTGCACACCTGTACCCCCTCCAATATCACCACCACACCTGAGACACTCTGCACACCTGTACCCCCTCCAATATCACCACCACACCTGAGACACACCGCACACCTGTACCACCTCCAATATCACCACCACACCTGAGACACACCGCACACCTGTACCACCTCCAATATCACCACCACACCTGAGACACACCGCTCACCTGTACCACCTCCAATATCACCACCACACCTGAGACACACCGCACACCTGTACCACCTCCAATATCACCACCACACCTGAGACACACCGCACACCTGTACCCCCTCCAATATCACCACCACACCTGAGACACACCGCACACCTGTACCACCTACAATATCACCACCACACCTGAGACACACCGCACACCTGTACCACCTACAATATCACCACCACACCTGAGATACACCGCACACCTGTACCTCCTCCAGTATCACCACCACACCTGAGACACACCGCACACCTGTACCACCTCCAATATCACCACCACACCTGAGACACACCGCTCACCTGTACCACCTCCAATATCACCACCACACCTGAGACACACCGCACACCTGTACCACCTCCAATATCACCACCACACCTGAGACACACCGCACACCTGTACCACCTCCAATATCACCACCACACCTGAGACACACCGCACACCTGTACCACCTCCAATATCACCACCACACCTGAGACACTCCGCACACCTGTACCACCTCCAATATCACCACCACACCTGAGACACACCGCTCACCTGTACCACCTCCAATATCACCACCACACCTGAGATACGCCACACACCTGTACCACCTCCAATATCACCACCACACCTGAGACACTCCGCACACCTGTACCACCTCCAATATCACCACCACACCTGAGACACACCGCACACCTGTACCACCTCCAATATCACCACCACACCTGAGACACTCCACACACCTGTACCACCTCCAATATCACCACCACACCTGAGACACTCCGCACACCTGTACCACCTCCAATATCACCACCACACCTGAGACACACCGCTCACCTGTACCACCTCCAATATCACCACCACACCTGAGATACGCCACACACCTGTACCACCTCCAATATCACCACCACACCTGAGACACTCCGCACACCTGTACCACCTCCAATATCACCACCACACCTGAGACACACCGCACACCTGTACCACCTCCAATATCACCACCACACCTGAGACACACCCCACACCTGTACCACCTACAATATCACCACCACACCTGAGACACACTGCACACCTGTAACACCTCCAATATCAACACCACACCTGAGACACTCCGCACACCTGTACCACCTCCAATATCACCACCACACCTGAGACACACCGCTCACCTGTACCACCTCCAATATCACCATCACACCTGAGACACTCCGCACACCTGTACCACCTCCAATATCACCACCACACCTGAGACACTCCGCACACCTGTACCACCTCCAATATCACCACCACACCTGAGACACACCGCACACCTGTACCACCTCCAATATCACCACCACACCTGAGACATACCACACACCTGTACTACCTCCAATATCACCACCACACCTGAGACACTCCGCACACCTGTACCACCTCCAATATCACCAACACACCTGAGACACACCGCACACCTGTACCACCTCCAATATCACCACCACACCTGAGACACTCCGCACACCTGTACCACCTCCAATATCACCACCACACCTGAGACACACCGAACACCTGTACCACCTCCAATATCACCACCACACCTGAGACACACTGCACACCTGTAACACCTCCAATATCAACACCACACCTGAGACACTCCGCACACCTGTACCACCTCCAATATCACCAACACACCTGAGACACTCCGCACACCTGTACCACCTCCAATATCACCACCACACCTGAGACACACCGCTCACCTGTACCACCTCCAATATCACCACCACACCTGAGACACTCCGCACACCTGTACCACCTCCAATATCACCACCACACCTGAGACACTCCGCACACCTGTACCCCCTCCAATATCACCACCACACCTGAGACACACTGCACACCTGTACCACCTCCAATATCACCACCACACCTGAGACACTCCGCACACCTGTACCACCTCCATTATCACCACCACACCTGAGACACTCCGCACACCTGTACCACCTCCAATATCACCACCACACCTGAGACACACCGCACACCTGTACCACCTCCAATATCACCACCACACCTGAGACACACCGCTCACCTGTACCACCTCCAATATCACCACCACACCTGAGACACACCGCACACCTGTACCACCTCCAATATATCCACCACACCTGAGACACACCGCTCACCTGTACCACCTCCAATATATCCACCACACCTGAGACACACCGCACACCTGTACCACCTCCAATATCACCACCACACCTGAGACACACCGCTCACCTGTACCACCTCCAATATCACCACCACACCTGACATATTGTGTACACCTGTACCACCTCCAATATCACCCCCACACCTGAGACACACCGCACACCTGTACCACCTCCAATATCACCACCACACCTGAGACACACCTGTACCACCTCCAATATCACCACCACACTTGAGACACACTGCACACCTGTACCACCTCCAATATCACCACCACACCTGAGACACACCGCACACCTGTACCACCTCCAATATCACCACCACACCTGAGACACACCGCTCACCTGTACCACCTCCAATATCACCACCACACCTGAGACACACTGCACACCTGTAACACCTCCAATATCACCACCACACCTGAGACACACTGCACACCTGGACCATCTCCAATATCACCACCACACCTGAGACACACCGCTCACCTGTACCACCTCCAATATCACCACCACACCTGAGACACACTGCACACCTGTAACACCTCCAATATCACCACCACACCTGAGACACACTGCACACCTGTAACACCTCCAATATCACCACCACACCTGAGACACACTGCACACCTGGACCATCTCCAATATCACCACCACACCTGAGACACACTGCACACCTGTAACACCTCCAATATCAACACCACACCTGAGACACACCGCACACCTGTACCACCTCCAATATCACCACCACACCTGAGACACACCGCACACCTGTACCACCTCCAATATATCCACCACACCTGAGACACACCACACACCTGTACCACCTCCAATATATCCACCACACCTGAGACACACCACTCACCTGTACCACCTCCAATATCACCACCACACCTGAGACACACTGCACACCTGTAACACCTCCAATATCAACACCACACCTGAGACACACCGCACACCTGTACCACCTCCAATATCACCACCACACCTGAGACACACCACACACCTGTACCACCTCCAATATCACCACCACACCTGAGACACACTGCACACCTGTACAACCTCCAATATCACCACCACACCTGAGACACACTGCACACCTGTACCACCTCCAATATCCCCACCACGACTGAGACACACCGCTCACCTGTACCACCTCCAATATCACCACCACACCTGAGACACACTGCACACCTGTACAACCTCCAATATCCCCACCACACCTGAGACACACCGCTCACCTGTACCACCTCCAATATCACCACCACACCTGAGACACACTGCACACCTGGACCATCTCCAATATCACCACCACACCTGAGACACACTGCACACCTGTAACACCTCCAATATAAACACCACACCTGAGACACACCGCACACCTGTACCACCTCCAATATCACCACCACACCTGAGACACACCACACACCTGTACCACCTCCAATATATCCACCACACCTGAGACACACCACACACCTGTACCACCTCCAATATATCCACCACACCTGAGACACACCACTCATCTGTACCACCTCCAATATCACCACCACACCTGAGACACACCGCACACCTGTACCACCTCCAATATCACCACCACCCCTGAGACACACCGCTCACCTGTACCACCTCCAATATCACCACCACACCTGAGACACACCGCACACCTGTACCACCTCCAATATCACCACCACACCTGAGATACGCCACACACCTGTACTACCTCCAATATTACCACCACACCTGAGACACACCTGTACCACCTCCAATATCACCACCACACCTGAGACACACCGCACACCTGTACCACCTCCAATATCACCACCACACCTGAGACACACCGCACACCTGTACCACCTCCAATATCACCAACACACCTGAGACACACCGCACACCTGTACCACCTCCAATATCACCATCACACCTGAGACACACTGCACACCTGTACCACCTCCAATATCACCCCCACACCTGAGACACACCGCACACCTGTACCACCTCCAATATCACCACCACACCTGAGACACACCGCACACCTGTACCCCCTCCAATATCACCACCACACCTGAGACACATCGCACACCTGAACCCCCTCCAATATCACCACACCTGAGATACACCGCACACCTGTACCACCTCCAATATCTCCACCACACCTGAGACACACCGCACACCTGTACCACCTCCAATATCACCACCACACCTGAGACACACCGCACACCTGTACCACCTCCAATATCACCACCACACCTGAGACACACCGCTCACCTGTACCACCTCCAATATCACCACCACACCTGAGACACACTGCACACCTGTAACACCTCCAATATCAACACCACACCTGAGACACACCGCACACCTGTACCACCTCCAACATCACCACCACACCTGAGACACACCGCACACCTGTACCACCTCCAATATATCCACCACACCTGAGACACACCGCTCACCTGTACCACCTCCAATATCACCACCACACCTGAGATACGCCACACACCTGTACCACCTCCAATATTACCACCACACCTGAGACACACCTGTACCACCTCCAATATCACCACCACACCTGAGACACACCGCACACCTGTACCACCTCCAATATCACCACCACACCTGAGACACACCGCACACCTGTACCACCTCCAATATCCCCACCACACCTGAGACACACCGCTCACCTGTACCACCTCCAATATCACCACCACACCTGAGACACTCCGCACACCTGTACCACCTCCAATATCACCACCACACCTGAGATACACCGAACACCTGTACCACCTCCAATATCACCACCACACCTGAGACACACCGCACACCTGTACCACCTCCAATATCACCACCACACCTGAGATACACCGCACACCTGTACCACCTCCAATATCACCACCACACCTGAGACACTCCGCACACCTGTACCACCTCCCATATCTCCACCACACCTGAGACACACTGCACACCTGTACCACCTCCAATATCACCACCACACCTGAGACACTCCGCACACCTGTACCACCTCCCATATCTCCACCACACCTGAGACACACTGCACACCTGTACCACCTCCAATATCACCACCACACCTGAGACACACGGCACACCTGTACCACCTCCAATATCACCACCACACCTGAGACACACCGCACACCTGTACCACCTCCAATATCACCATCACACCTGAGACACACTGCACACCTGTACCACCTCCAATATCACCACCACACCTGAGACACACTGCACACCTGTACCACCTCCAATATCACCACCACACCTGAGATACGCCACACACCTGTACCACCTCCAATATCACCACCACACCTGAGACACACTTCACACCTGTACCACCTCCAATATCACCACCACACCTGAGACACACCGCACACCTGTACCACCTCCAATATCACCACCACACCTGAGACACACCGCACACCTGTACCACCTCCAATATCACCATCACACCTGAGACACACTGCACACCTGTACCACCTCCAATATCACCACCACACCTGAGACACACCGCACACCTGTACCACCTCCAATATCACCACCACACCTGAGACACACCGCACACCTGTACCACCTCCAATATCACCATCACACCTGAGACACACTGCACACCTGTACCACCTCCAATATCACCACCACACCTGAGATACGCCACACACCTGTACCACTTCCAATATCACCACCACACCTGAGACACACCGCTCACCTGTACCACCTCCAATATCACCACCACACCTGAGACACACTGCACACCTGTACCACCTCCAATATCACCACCACACCTGAGACACACCGCACACCTGTACCACCTCCAATATCACCACCACACCTGAGACACACCGCACACCTGTACCACCTCCAATATCACCCCCACACCTGAGACACACCACACACCTGTACCACCTCCAATATCACCACCACACCTGAGACACACCGCACACCTGTACCACCTCCAATATCACCACCACACCTGAGACACACTGCACACCTGTACCACCTCCAATATCACCCCCACACCTGAGACACACCACACACCTGTACCACCTCCAATATCACCATCACACCTGAGACACACCGCACACCTGTACCACCTCCAATATCACCACCACACCTGAGACACACCACACACCTGTACCACCTCCAATATCACCATCACACCTGAGACACACCGCACACCTGTACCACCTCCAATATCACCACCACACCTGAGACACACCACACACCTGTACCACCTCCAATATCACCATCACACCTGAGACACACCGCACACCTGTACCACCTCCAATATCACCACCACACCTGAGACACACCGCTCACCTGTACCACCTCCAATATCACCACCACACCTGAGATACGCCACACACCTGTACCACCTCCAATATCACCACCACACCTGAGACACTCCGCACACCTGTACCACCTCCAATATCACCACCACACCTGAGACACACCGCACACCTGTACCACCTCCAATATCACCACCACACCTGAGACACACCCCACACCTGTACCACCTACAATATCACCACCACACCTGAGACACACTGCACACCTGTAACACCTCCAATATCAACACCACACCTGAGACACTCCGCACACCTGTACCACCTCCAATATCACCACCACACCTGAGACACACCGCTCACCTGTACCACCTCCAATATCACCATCACACCTGAGACACTCCGCACACCTGTACCACCTCCAATATCACCACCACACCTGAGACACTCCGCACACCTGTACCACCTCCAATATCACCACCACACCTGAGACACACCGCACACCTGTACCACCTCCAATATCACCACCACACCTGAGACATACCACACACCTGTACTACCTCCAATATCACCACCACACCTGAGACACTCCGCACACCTGTACCACCTCCAATATCACCAACACACCTGAGACACACCGCACACCTGTACCACCTCCAATATCACCACCACACCTGAGACACTCCGCACACCTGTACCACCTCCAATATCACCACCACACCTGAGACACACCGAACACCTGTACCACCTCCAATATCACCACCACACCTGAGACACACTGCACACCTGTAACACCTCCAATATCAACACCACACCTGAGACACTCCGCACACCTGTACCACCTCCAATATCACCAACACACCTGAGACACTCCGCACACCTGTACCACCTCCAATATCACCACCACACCTGAGACACACCGCTCACCTGTACCACCTCCAATATCACCACCACACCTGAGACACTCCGCACACCTGTACCACCTCCAATATCACCACCACACCTGAGACACTCCGCACACCTGTACCCCCTCCAATATCACCACCACACCTGAGACACACTGCACACCTGTACCACCTCCAATATCACCACCACACCTGAGACACTCCGCACACCTGTACCACCTCCATTATCACCACCACACCTGAGACACTCCGCACACCTGTACCACCTCCAATATCACCACCACACCTGAGACACACCGCACACCTGTACCACCTCCAATATCACCACCACACCTGAGACACACCGCACACCTGTACCACCTCCAATATCACCACCACACCTGAGACACACCGCTCACCTGTACCACCTCCAATATCACCACCACACCTGAGACACACCGCACACCTGTACCACCTCCAATATATCCACCACACCTGAGACACACCGCTCACCTGTACCACCTCCAATATATCCACCACACCTGAGACACACCGCACACCTGTACCACCTCCAATATCACCACCACACCTGAGACACACCGCTCACCTGTACCACCTCCAATATCACCACCACACCTGACATATTGTGTACACCTGTACCACCTCCAATATCACCCCCACACCTGAGACACACCGCACACCTGTACCACCTCCAATATCACCACCACACCTGAGACACACCTGTACCACCTCCAATATCACCACCACACTTGAGACACACTGCACACCTGTACCACCTCCAATATCACCACCACACCTGAGACACACCGCACACCAGTACCACCTCCAATATCACCACCACACCTGAGACACACCGCTCACCTGTACCACCTCCAATATCACCACCACACCTGAGACACACTGCACACCTGTAACACCTCCAATATCACCACCACACCTGAGACACACCGCACACCTGTACCACCTCCAATATCACCACCACACCTGAGACACACTGCACACCTGGACCATCTCCAATATCACCACCACACCTGAGACACACCGCTCACCTGTACCACCTCCAATATCACCACCACACCTGAGACACACTGCACACCTGTAACACCTCCAATATCACCACCACACCTGAGACACACTGCACACCTGTAACACCTCCAATATCAACACCACACCTGAGACACACCGCACACCTGTACCACCTCCAATATCACCACCACACCTGAGACACACCGCACACCTGTACCACCTCCAATATATCCACCACACCTGAGACACACCACACACCTGTACCACCTCCAATATATCCACCACACCTGAGACACACCACTCACCTGTACCACCTCCAATATCACCACCACACCTGAGACACACTGCACACCTGTAACACCTCCAATATCAACACCACACCTGAGACACACCGCACACCTGTACCACCTCCAATATCACCACCACACCTGAGACACACCACACACCTGTACCACCTCCAATATCACCACCACACCTGAGACACACTGCACACCTGTACAACCTCCAATATCACCACCACACCTGAGACACACTGCACACCTGTACCACCTCCAATATCCCCACCACACCTGAGACACACCGCTCACCTGTACCACCTCCAATATCACCACCACACCTGAGACACACTGCACACCTGTACAACCTCCAATATCCCCACCACACCTGAGACACACCGCTCACCTGTACCACCTCCAATATCACCACCACACCTGAGACACACTGCACACCTGGACCATCTCCAATATCACCACCACACCTGAGACACACTGCACACCTGTAACACCTCCAATATAAACACCACACCTGAGACACACCGCACACCTGTACCACCTCCAATATCACCACCACACCTGAGACACACCACACACCTGTACCACCTCCAATATATCCACCACACCTGAGACACACCACACACCTGTACCACCTCCAATATATCCACCACACCTGAGACACACTACTCATCTGTACCACCTCCAATATCACCACCACACCTGAGACACACCGCACACCTGTACCACCTCCAATATCACCACCACCCCTGAGACACACCGCTCACCTGTACCACCTCCAATATCACCACCACACCTGAGACACACCGCACACCTGTACCACCTCCAATATCACCACCACACCTGAGATACGCCACACACCTGTACTACCTCCAATATTACCACCACACCTGAGACACACCTGTACCACCTCCAATATCACCACCACACCTGAGACACACCGCACACCTGTACCACCTCCAATATCACCACCACACCTGAGACACACCGCACACCTGTACCACCTCCAATATCACCAACACACCTGAGACACACCGCACACCTGTACCACCTCCAATATCACCATCACACCTGAGACACACTGCACACCTGTACCACCTCCAATATCACCCCCACACCTGAGACACACCGCACACCTGTACCACCTCCAATATCACCACCACACCTGAGACACACCGCACACCTGTACCCCCTCCAATATCACCACCACACCTGAGACACATCGCACACCTGAACCCCCTCCAATATCACCACACCTGAGATACACCGCACACCTGTACCACCTCCAATATCTCCACCACACCTGAGACACACCGCACACCTGTACCACCTCCAATATCACCACCACACCTGAGACACACCGCACACCTGTACCACCTCCAATATCACCACCACACCTGAGACACACCGCTCACCTGTACCACCTCCAATATCACCACCACACCTGAGACACACCGCACACCTGTACCACCTCCAATATCACCACCACACCTGAGACACACCGCTCACCTGTACCACCTCCAATATCAACACCACACCTGAGACACACCGCACACCTGTACCACCTCCAACATCACCACCACACCTGAGACACACCGCACACCTGTACCACCTCCAATATCACCACCACACCTGAGACACACCGCACACCTGTAACACCTCCAATATCAACACCACACCTGAGACACACCGCACACCTGTACCACCTCCAACATCACCACCACACCTGAGACACACCGCACACCTGTACCACCTCCAATATATCCACCACACCTGAGACACACCGCTCACCTGTACCACCTCCAATATCACCACCACACCTGAGATACGCCACACACCTGTACCACCTCCAATATTACCACCACACCTGAGACACACCTGTACCACCTCCAATATCACCACCACACCTGAGACACACCGCACACCTGTACCACCTCCAATATCACCACCACACCTGAGACACACCGCACACCTGTACCACCTCCAATATCCCCACCACACCTGAGACACACCGCTCACCTGTACCACCTCCAATATCACCACCACACCTGAGACACACCGCTCACCTCTACCCCCTCCAATATCACCACCACACCTGTGACACACCGCACACCTGTACCACCTCCGATATCACCACCACACCTGAGACACACCGCATACCTGTACCACCTCCAATATCACCACCACACCTGAGACACTCCGCACACCTGTACCACCTCCAATATCACCACCACACCTGAGACACTCCGCACACCTGTACCACCTCCAATATCACCACCACACCTGAGATACACCGCACACCTGTACCACCTCCAATATCACCACCACACCTGAGACACACCGCACACCTGTACCACCTCCAATATCACCACCACACCTGAGATACACCGCACACCTGTACCACCTCCAATATCACCACCACACCTGAGACACTCCGCACACCTGTACCACCTCCCATATCTCCACCACACCTGAGACACACTGCACACCTGTACCACCTCCAATATCACCACCACACCTGAGACACACGGCACACCTGTACCACCTCCAATATCACCACCACACCTGAGATACGCCACACACCTGTACCACCTCCAATATCACCACCACACCTGAGACACACTGCACACCTGTACAACCTCCAATATCACCACCACACCTGAGACACACTGCACACCTGTACCACCTCCAATATCCCCACCACACCTGAGACACACCGCTCACCTGTACCACCTCCAATATCACCACCACACCTGAGACACACTGCACACCTGTACAACCTCCAATATCCCCACCACACCTGAGACACACCGCTCACCTGTACCACCTCCAATATCACCACCACACCTGAGACACACTGCACACCTGGACCATCTCCAATATCACCACCACACCTGAGACACACTGCACACCTGTAACACCTCCAATATAAACACCACACCTGAGACACACCGCACACCTGTACCACCTCCAATATCACCACCACACCTGAGACACACCACACACCTGTACCACCTCCAATATATCCACCACACCTGAGACACACCACACACCTGTACCACCTCCAATATATCCACCACACCTGAGACACACTACTCATCTGTACCACCTCCAATATCACCACCACACCTGAGACACACCGCACACCTGTACCACCTCCAATATCACCACCACCCCTGAGACACACCGCTCACCTGTACCACCTCCAATATCACCACCACACCTGAGACACACCGCACACCTGTACCACCTCCAATATCACCACCACACCTGAGATACGCCACACACCTGTACTACCTCCAATATTACCACCACACCTGAGACACACCTGTACCACCTCCAATATCACCACCACACCTGAGACACACCGCACACCTGTACCACCTCCAATATCACCACCACACCTGAGACACACCGCACACCTGTACCACCTCCAATATCACCAACACACCTGAGACACACCGCACACCTGTACCACCTCCAATATCACCATCACACCTGAGACACACTGCACACCTGTACCACCTCCAATATCACCCCCACACCTGAGACACACCGCACACCTGTACCACCTCCAATATCACCACCACACCTGAGACACACCGCACACCTGTACCCCCTCCAATATCACCACCACACCTGAGACACATCGCACACCTGAACCCCCTCCAATATCACCACACCTGAGATACACCGCACACCTGTACCACCTCCAATATCTCCACCACACCTGAGACACACCGCACACCTGTACCACCTCCAATATCACCACCACACCTGAGACACACCGCACACCTGTACCACCTCCAATATCACCACCACACCTGAGACACACCGCTCACCTGTACCACCTCCAATATCACCACCACACCTGAGACACACCGCACACCTGTACCACCTCCAATATCACCACCACACCTGAGACACACCGCTCACCTGTACCACCTCCAATATCAACACCACACCTGAGACACACCGCACACCTGTACCACCTCCAACATCACCACCACACCTGAGACACACCGCACACCTGTACCACCTCCAATATCACCACCACACCTGAGACACACCGCACACCTGTAACACCTCCAATATCAACACCACACCTGAGACACACCGCACACCTGTACCACCTCCAACATCACCACCACACCTGAGACACACCGCACACCTGTACCACCTCCAATATATCCACCACACCTGAGACACACCGCTCACCTGTACCACCTCCAATATCACCACCACACCTGAGATACGCCACACACCTGTACCACCTCCAATATTACCACCACACCTGAGACACACCTGTACCACCTCCAATATCACCACCACACCTGAGACACACCGCACACCTGTACCACCTCCAATATCACCACCACACCTGAGACACACCGCACACCTGTACCACCTCCAATATCCCCACCACACCTGAGACACACCGCTCACCTGTACCACCTCCAATATCACCACCACACCTGAGACACACCGCTCACCTCTACCCCCTCCAATATCACCACCACACCTGTGACACACCGCACACCTGTACCACCTCCGATATCACCACCACACCTGAGACACACCGCATACCTGTACCACCTCCAATATCACCACCACACCTGAGACACTCCGCACACCTGTACCACCTCCAATATCACCACCACACCTGAGACACTCCGCACACCTGTACCACCTCCAATATCACCACCACACCTGAGATACACCGCACACCTGTACCACCTCCAATATCACCACCACACCTGAGACACACCGCACACCTGTACCACCTCCAATATCACCACCACACCTGAGATACACCGCACACCTGTACCACCTCCAATATCACCACCACACCTGAGACACTCCGCACACCTGTACCACCTCCCATATCTCCACCACACCTGAGACACACTGCACACCTGTACCACCTCCAATATCACCACCACACCTGAGACACACGGCACACCTGTACCACCTCCAATATCACCACCACACCTGAGATACGCCACACACCTGTACCACCTCCAATATCACCACCACACCTGAGACACACTGCACACCTGTACCACCTCCAATATCACCACCACACCTGAGACACACCGCACACCTGTACCACCTCCAATATCACCCCCACACCTGAGACACACCACACACCTGTACCACCTCCAATATCACCCCCACACCTGAGACACACCACACACCTGTACCACCTCCAATATCACCACCACACCTGAGACACACCGCACACCTGTACCACCTCCAATATCTCCACCACACCTGAGACACACCGCTCACCTGTACCACCTCCAATATCACCACCACACCTGAGACACACTGCACACCTGTACCACCTCCAATATCACCCCCACACCTGAGACACACCGCACACCTGTACCACCTCCAATATCACCACCACACCTGAGACACACCGCACACCTGTACCACCTCCAATATCCCCACCACACCTGAGACACACCGCTCACCTGTACCACCTCCAATATCACCACCACACCTGAGACACACCGCTCACCTCTACCCCCTCCAATATCACCACCACACCTGTGACACACCGCACACCTGTACCACCTCCGATATCACCACCACACCTGAGACACACCGCATACCTGTACCACCTCCAATATCACCACCACACCTGAGACACTCCGCACACCTGTACCACCTCCAATATCACCACCACACCTGAGACACTCCGCACACCTGTACCACCTCCAATATCACCACCACACCTGAGATACACCGCACACCTGTACCACCTCCAATATCACCACCACACCTGAGACACACCGCACACCTGTACCACCTCCAATATCACCACCACACCTGAGATACACCGCACACCTGTACCACCTCCAATATCACCACCACACCTGAGACACTCCGCACACCTGTACCACCTCCCATATCTCCACCACACCTGAGACACACTGCACACCTGTACCACCTCCAATATCACCACCACACCTGAGACACACGGCACACCTGTACCACCTCCAATATCACCACCACACCTGAGATACGCCACACACCTGTACCACCTCCAATATCACCACCACACCTGAGACACACCACACACCTGTACCACCTCCAATATCACCCCCACACCTGAGACACACCACACACCTGTACCACCTCCAATATCACCCCCACACCTGAGACACACCACACACCTGTACCACCTCCAATATCACCACCACACCTGAGACACACCGCACACCTGTACCACCTCCAATATCTCCACCACACCTGAGACACACTGCACACCTGTACCACCTCCAATATCACCACCACACCTGAGACACACCGCACACCTGTACCACCTCCAATATCTCCACCACACCTGAGACACACTGCACACCTGTACCACCTCCAATATCACCACCACACCTGAGACACACCGCACACCTGTACCACCTCCAATATCTCCACCACACCTGAGACACACTGCACACCTGTACCACCTCCAATATCACCACCACACCTGAGACACACTGCACACCTGTACCCCCTCCAATATCACCCCCACACCTGAGACACACCGCACACCTGTACCACCTCCAATATCACCACCACACCTGAGATACGCCACACACCTGTACCACCTCCAATATCACCACCACACCTGAGACACACCGCACACCTGTACCACCTCCAATATCTCCACCACACCTGAGACACACTGCACACCTGTACCACCTCCAATATCACCACCACACCTGAGACACACTGCACACCTGTACCCCCTCCAATATCACCCCCACACCTGAGACACACCGCACACCTGTACCACCTCCAATATCACCACCACACCTGAGACACTCCGCACACCTGTACCACCTCCAATATCACCACCACACCTGAGACACACCGCACACCTGTACCACCTCCAATATCACCACCACACCTGAGACACTCCGCACACCTGGACCACCTTCAATATAATTGTGTATTCCTCCTATGACTTCTACTGTGCCAATAGAAACTAAGCATGAAAATAAACCTGTGGGGGGCGCTCTTGTTTTTTTACCTCTTTTAAACCCCTAAAACACCAAAGAAACAGCAATAACCAATACATAATACCCATAAAATATACCACAACCCTGATAAATTGGCTGATCAATATCGCAAGAATAATAATAATAATAGCTTCAGGTCTTCCAATATCTTCCAACTATGGTGGATCTATATTTACCCCCCCCCCTCCCCCACCACCCCTACCTATACCCCATGTACTGTACATCTGTATTATTACCGCTCCCCTGTACACTACCTGGAGATAGAATATACTGTATAGATAATCATGGATGATGGGGGTAGGAGGTTACAAGTGATAATATGAATGGATGATGGGGGTAGGAGGTTACAAGTGATAATATGAATGGATGATGGGGGTAGGAGGTTATAGCTAATGATAATAATAATAATAACGGGTATAATGATATAATAGTGGATGATAAAAATGATGTTGGATGATAGGTGTAGTTGGTAGTAGAAGATGATGGTGGTAGTGATGAGGGTAGTAGATAATAGAGGTTTGGGATAGTGATGGTAGATAATGATGGGGGTGATGATAGGTATAATCCTGTATTCTCTCACTCCTAGGTCTGGTGTACATTACACTCAGTAGAAGGATGATGGGGGTGATGGATAATGGATAGGAGGTATAATGTTGGGGGTGAAGGTAGGATGATGATAATGATGGGGGTAGTAGTTGATGATATTCTCTCAACCCCTGGTCCGATGTAGAGAGCAGTCAGTGGAAGGACAATGATGATAGATGATTGGTGATGGATAATGGATGAGAGGTATAATGATGGGGGTAGTAGGTTATAGATAACAATAGATGATGGGTATGATGCTGTATTCTCTCACCCCCGATCCTGTGTAAGATGATGGATGATGGGTATAATTATAGGGGTAGTAGGTAATAGATAATAATGGATGAGAGGTATAATGATGGGGGTAGTAGTAGTATGATGAGGATGATGGGGGTAGTAGATGATGGGTATAATTATAGGGGTAGTAGGTAATGGATGATGGGTATAATGATGAATTCTCTCACCCCCCGGTGCAGTATACAGAGCACTGAGTAGTAGTACTATGATGAGGATGATGGGGGTAGTAGGTAATGGATGATGGGGGTAGTAAGTAATGGATGATGGGGGTAGTAGGAAATGGATGATGGGGGGTAGTAGGTAATGGATGATGGGGGTAGTAAGTAATGGATGATGGGGGTAGTAAGTAATGGATGATGGGGGTAGTAGGAAATGGATGATGGGGGGTAGTAGATGATAATGGATGATGGGTATAATGATGGGGGTAGTAGGTAATGGATGATGGGGGGTAGTAGGAAATGGATGATGGGGGTAGTATATAATAATGGATGATGGGTATAATGATGGGGGTAGTAGGTAACAATAGATGATGGGGGTAGTAGGTAATGGATGATGGGGGTAGTAGGTAATAGATGATGGGGGTAGTAGGTAATGGATGATGGGGGTAGTATATAATAATGGATGATGGGGGTAGTATATAATAATGGATGATGGGGGTAGTATATAATAATGGATGATGGGGGTAGTATATAATAATGGATGATGGGGGTAGTATATAATAATGGATGATGGGGGTAGTATATAATAATGGATGATGGGGGTAGTAGGTAACAATAGATGATGGGGGTAGTAGGTAACAATAGATGATGGGGGTAGTAGGTAACAATAGATGATGGGTATATCAGTGAATTCTCTCACCCCCCGGTCCGGTGTACAGAGCACTGAGTAGTAGTAGTATGATGAGGATGATGGGGGTGATTTCTCCCCCCGGATCTCCCGGAATTATCCTCATCCCGCCGCCTCCCTCCGCATCTCCTCCGGCCTGGACCACCGCGTGACGTCACCACCTACACCGGGGGCGGGGCTACACGGCCGGGCTGAGGCGGGGATTGGTCGGGAGAGATGTCAATCCGCAACACGGATGAGTAACCGAACACAATAACATCTCTACTGATACATTGTATATATATCTCCCCTCCCCCCACCCCCCTATACATTGTATATATATCTCCCCTCCCCCCACCCCCCTATACATTGTATATATATCTCCCCTCCCCCCACCCCCCTATACATTGTATATATATCTCCCCTCCCCCCACCCCCCTATACATTGTATATATATCTCCCCTCCCCCCACCCCCCTATACATTGTATATATATCTCCCCTCCCCCCACCCCCCTATACATTGTATATATATCTCCCCTCCCCCCACCCCCCTATACATTGTATATATATCTCCCCTCCCCCACTATACATTGTATATATATCTCCCCTCCCCCACTATACATTGTATACACCCCTCCCCCCCTATACTCTATATACACCCCTCCCCCCTATACTCTATATACACCCCTCCCCCCTATACTCTATATACACCCCTCCCCCCTATACTCTATATACACCCCTCCCCCCCTATACTCTATATACACCCCTCCCCCCCTATACTCTATATACACCCCTCCCCCCCTATACTCTATATACACCCCTCCCCCCTATACTCTATATACACCCCTCCCCCCTATACTCTATATACACCCCTCCCCCCCTATACTCTATATACACCCCTCCCCCCCTATACTCTATATACACCCCTCCCCCTATACTCTATATACACCCCTCCCCCCCTATACTCTATATACACCCCTCCCCCTATACTCTATATACACCCCTCCCCCTATACTCTATATACACCCCTCCCCCTATACTCTATATACACCCCTCCCCCTATACTCTATATACACCCCTCCCCCCTATACTCTATATACACCCCTCCCCCCTATACTCTATATACACCCCTCCCCCCCTATACTCTATATACACCCCTCCCCCCCTATACTCTATATACACCCCTCCCCCTATACTCTATATACACCCCTCCCCCTATACTCTATATACACCCCTCCCCCCTATACTCTATATACACCCCTCCCCCTATACTCTATATACACCCCTCCCCCCCTATACTCTATATACACCCCTCCCCCTATACTCTATATACACCCCTCCCCCCTATACTCTATATACACCCCTCCCCCCTATACTCTATATACACCCCTCCCCCCTATACTCTATATACACCCCTCCCCCCTATACTCTATATACACCCCTCCCCCCATACTCTATATACACCCCTCCCCCCCTATACTCTATATACACCCCTCCCCCTATACTCTATATACACCCCTCCCCCTATACTCTATATACACCCCTCCCCCTATACTCTATATACACCCCTCCCCCCCTATACTCTATATACACCCCTCCCCCTATACTCTATATACACCCCTCCCCCCCTATACTCTATATACACCCCTCCCCCCTATACTCTATATACACCCCTCCCCCCTATACTCTATATACACCCCTCCCCCTATACTCTATATACACCCCTCCCCCTATACTCTATATACACCCCTCCCCCTATACTCTATATACACCCCTCCCCCCTATACTCTATATACACCCCTCCCCCCCTATACTCTATATACACCCCTCCCCCTATACTCTATATACACCCCTCCCCCCCTATACTCTATATACACCCCTCCCCCTATACTCTATATACACCCCTCCCCCTATACTCTATATACAACCCCTCCCCCCCTATACTCTATATACACCCCTCCCCCTATACTCTATATACACCCCTCCCCCCTATACCTCTATATACACCCCTCACCCCTATACTCTATATACACCCCCCCCCTATACTCTATATACACCCCTCCCCCTATACTCTATATACACCCCTCCCCCTATACTCTATATACACCCCTCCCCCCTATACTCTATATACACCCCTCCCCCCCTATACTCTATATACACCCCTCCCCCTATACTCTATATACACCCCTCCCCCTATACTCTATATACACCCCTCCCCCCTATACTCTATATACACCCCTCCCCCTATACTCTATATACACCCCTCCCCCCCTATACTCTATATACACCCCTCCCCCTATACTCTATATACACCCCTCCCCCCTATACTCTATATACACCCCTCCCCCCTATACTCTATATACACCCCTCCCCCCCTATACTCTATATACACCCCTCCCCCCCTATACTCTATATACACCCCTCTCCCTATACTCTATATACACCCCTCCCCCCTATACTCTATATACACCCCTCCCCCCTATACTCTATATACACCCCTCCCCCCTATACTCTATATACACCCTCCCCCCTATACTCTATATACACCCCTCCCCCTATACTCTATATACACCCCTCCCCCTATACTCTATATACACCCCTCCCCCCTATACTCTATATACACCCTCCCCCTATACTCTATATACACCCCTCCCCCCTATACTCTATATACACCCCTCCCCCCTATACTCTATATACACCCCTCCCCCCTATACTCTATATACACCCCTCCCCCTATACTCTATATACACCCCTCCCCCTATACTCTATATACACCCCTCCCCCCTATACTCTATATACACCCCTCCCCCTATACTCTATATACACCCCTCCCCCTATACTCTATATACACCCCTCCCCCTATACTCTATATACACCCCTCCCCCCTATACTCTATATACACCCCTCCCCCCTATACTCTATATACACCCCTCCCCCCCTATACTCTATATACACCCCTCCCCCTATACTCTATATACACCCCTCCCCCCATACTCTATATACACCCCTCCCCCTATACTCTATATACACCCCTCCCCCTATACTCTATATACACCCCTCCCCCTATACTCTATATACACCCCTCCCCCTATACTCTATATACACCCCTCCCCCCCTATACTCTATATACACCCCTCCCCCTATACTCTATATACACCCCTCCCCCCTATACTCTATATACACCCCTCCCCCCTATACTCTATATACACCCCTCCCCCCTATACTCTATATACACCCCTCCCCCTATACTCTATATACACCCCTCCCCCTATACTCTATATACACCCCTCCCCCTATACTCTATATACACCCCTCCCCCCTATACTCTATATACACCCCTCCCCCCCTATACTCTATATACACCCCTCCCCCTATACTCTATATACACCCCTCCCCCCCTATACTCTATATACACCCCTCCCCCTATACTCTATATACACCCCTCCCCCTATACTCTATATACACCCCTCCCCCCCTATACTCTATATACACCCCTCCCCCTATACTCTATATACACCCCTCCCCCTATACTCTATATACACCCCTCCCCCCTATACTCTATATACACCCCTCCCCCCTATACTCTATATACACCCCTCCCCCTATACTCTATATACACCCCTCCCCCTATACTCTATATACCCCCTCCCCCCTATACTCTATATACACCCCTCCCCCCCTATACTCTATATACACCCCTCCCCCTATACTCTATATACACCCCTCCCCCTATACTCTATATACACCCCTCCCCCCTATACTCTATATACACCCCTCCCCCTATACTCTATATACACCCCTCCCCCCCTATACTCTATATACACCCCTCCCCCTATACTCTATATACACCCCTCCCCCCTATACTCTAATTACACCCCTCCCCCCTATACTCTATATACACCCCTCCCCCCCTATACTCTAGATACACCCCTCCCCCCTATACTCTATATACACCCCTCTCCCTATACTCTATATACACCCCTCCCCCCTATACTCTATATACACCCCTCCCCCCTATACTCTATATACACCCCTCCCCCCTATACTCTATATACACCATCCCCCTATACTCTATATACACCCCTCCCCCTATACTCTATATACACCCCTCCCCTATACTCTATATACACCCCTCCCCCTATACTCTATATACACCCCTCCCCCTATACTCTATATACACCCCCTCCCCCCTATACTCTATATACACCCCTCCCCCCTATACTCTATATACACCCCTCCCCCCTATACTCTATATACACACCTCCCCCCTATACTCTATATACACCCCTCCCCCTATACTCTATATACACCCTCCCCCTATACTCTATATACACCCCTCCCCCCCTATTACTCTATATACACCCCCCCACCATACACATTACACCCTCCACCTATACTCTATATACACCCCTCCCCTATACTCTATATACACCCCTCCCCCCTAATACTCTATATACACCCCTCCCCCCTATACTCTATATACACCCCTCCCCCCCAGACTCTATATACACCCCTCCCCCTATACTCTATATACACCCCTCCCCCCTATACTCTATATACACCCCTCCCCCTATACCTATATACACCCCTCCCCCCTATACTCTATATACACCCCTCCCCCTATACTCTATATACACCCCTCCCCTATACTCTATATACACCCCTCCCCCTATACTCTATATACACCCCTCCCCCCTATACTCTATATACACCCCTCCCCCCCTATACTCTATATACACCCCTCCCCCTATACTCTATATACACCCCTCCCCCCCTATACTCTATATACACCCCTCCCCCTATACTCTATATACACCCTCCCCCTATACTCTATATACACCCCCTCCCCCCCTATACTCTATATACACCCCTCCCCCTATACTCTATATACACCCCTCCCCCCTATACTCTATATACACCCCTCCCCCCTATACTCTATATACACCCCTCCCCCCTATACTCTATATACACCCCTCCCCCTATACTCTATATACACCCCTCCCCCTATACTCTATATACACCCCTCCCCCCTATACTCTATATACACCCCTCCCCCCCTATACTCTATATACACCCCTCCCCCTATACTCTATATACACCCCTCCCCCTATACTCTATATACACCCCTCCCCCCTATACTCTATATACACCCCTCCCCCTATACTCTATATACACCCCTCCCCCCCTATACTCTATATACACCCCTCCCCCTATACTCTATATACACCCCTCCCCCCTATACTCTATATACACCCCTCCCCCCTATACTCTATATACACCCCTCCCCCCTATACTCTATATACACCCCTCCCCCCCTATACTCTATATACACCCCTCTCCCTATACTCTATATACACCCCTCCCCCCTATACTCTATATACACCCCTCCCCCCTATACTCTATATACACCCCTCCCCCCTATACTCTATATACACCCCTCCCCCCTATACTCTATATACACCCCTCCCCCTATACTCTATATACACCCCTCCCCCTATACTCTATATACACCCCTCCCCCCTATACTCTATATACACCCCTCCCCCTATACTCTATATACACCCCTCCCCCCTATACTCTATATACACCCCTCCCCCCTATACTCTATATACACCCCTCCCCCCTATACTCTATATACACCCCTCCCCCCTATACTCTATATACACCCCTCCCCCTATACTCTATATACACCCCTCCCCCTATACTCTATATACACCCCTCCCCCCTATACTCTATATACACCCCTCCCCCCTATACTCTATATACACCCCTCCCCCTATACTCTATATACACCCCTCCCCCTATACTCTATATACACCCCTCCCCCCTATACTCTATATACACCCCTCCCCCCTATACTCTATATACACCCCTCCCCCCCTATACTCTATATACACCCCTCCCCCTATACTCTATATACACCCCTCCCCCCTATACTCTATATACACCCCTCCCCCTATACTCTATATACACCCGGTGACAGTCCTGCAGTAAGAGGTCGCAGCACATTACATCTCTGTCTGACCTCTGATGGATGAGAATCTTCATCTCAGTGTGTGACCTTCCATTAAACTTCTGCTAAGCAGCCAATTAACCACTTTAACCCCGGAAGATTTTACCCCCTTCCTGACCAGGGGGTATTTTGCGATTCGGCACTGCGTGGTTTTAACGGACAATTGCGCGGTCGTGCAACGCTGTACCTAAACCAATTTGATGTCCTTTTTTCCCACAAACAGAGCTTTCTTTTGGTGGTATTTGATCACCTGTGCGATTTTTCGATCATGCGCTATAAACAAAAAAAGAGCGTAAATTTTGCAAAAATAACAATATTTTTCACATTTTTTTTATATGAAATTCCCCCAAAAAAATGTAAAAATCAAAATTATTTTAACATTTTAGGCCAATTTGTTTTCTGCTACATATGTTTAGTAAATAAAATCACAATAAGCGTATTTTGATTGGTTTGCGCAAAAGTTATTGCGTTTACTAACTAAGGGAAAGATTTCTGTCATTTTTGGTGTTTTTTTTAACGCGTAATGGCGGTGATCTGCGATTTTTTTTTTGCGGTACTGAGACATTGCGGCGGACAGATCGGACCCTTGACTGACATTTTTGACACTTTTGGGGGTACCAGTGACATTACTACAGTAATCAGTGCTATAAATATGCACTGTTACTGTAAAAATGACACTGGAGGGAAGGGGTTAACTTTATTTGGGAGGGAGGGGTTAAGTGTGTCCCTAGGGGAGTGATTCTAACTGTGATTGGCTGTGGCTTTAGGTGTAAGAACAGTGATCAATGATCCTACATAGCAGAACCGTATGATCACCATTCTTACACAGGGGAGAATGACAGGCGGCTTTATTTACATCAGCCGCCTGCCTTTCTCCTGATGTAACGGAAGATCGCCAGTGACCAGCGGACATCGGGTCCACCAGTCGCACGACACGCGCAAGGGGGTCCTTGAGCGAGCGGGAGCGGGAGTGCGCCTCCGGGGGTGCGTGCTCGCTCCCTAGACCCTCACAGGCGAGCGACGTAGATCTATATCACTCTGCCTGTGAGGGGCTGACTGCCGCAGTAAATAGTCGTGCGGCGCTCAGCCAGTGGTTAATACGTTTATCAGGGGTGTATTCCCGCTCCATCACTTCCTTGGGATTGAATCCTCCGGTTCTATCATCGCTCGCTCTGCGACTTCTACACGATTGCTGGATTTACATTTATTCATCTTAACCACTTGCCGACCGGTCACGTTGACCGTACTGCGGCAGAGTGGCTCATTCCCGTCCAGCGACGTAGACCTACGTCGCCAGACTCCTCCCCCTGTAGGCGGCGCTCGCTGCCCTTCCCTGCCATTGTCATTAGTACAGTAACAGTCCATATATATAGCACTGATTACTGCAGTAATGTCACTGGTACCCCCAAAGTGTCAAAAATGTCAATCAAGGGTCCGATCTGTCCGCCGCAATGTCGCAGTCCCGCAAAAAAATCGCAGATCGCCGCCATTACTCATTAAAAAAAAAACAATAAAAATTACAAAAATCTTTCCCTTTGTTAGTAAACGCGATAACTTTTGCGCAAACCAATCAAAATACGCTTTTTGTGATTTTTTTTTACCAAACATAGGTAGAAGAAAACAAATTGGCCAAAAATGTTAAAAAAATTTGATTTTTACATTTTTTTGGGGGGGAATTTCATATAAAAAAAATGTGAAAAATATTGTTATTTTTTCAGAATTGTTGCTCTTTTTTTGTTTATAGCGCAAAAAGTAAAAATCGCACAGGTGATCAAATACCACCAAAAGAAAGCTCTGTTTGTGGGAAAAAAAGCACATAAATTTAATTTGGGTACAGCGTCGCACGACCGCGCAATTTTCCGTTAAAATAACGCAGTGCCGAATCGCAAAATATGGCCTGGTCAGGAATGGGGGTAAAATCTTCCGGTCATAAAGTGGATAAAAATACGCTCATTGAGAATTTTTTGGTCAAAGACATGTAGCTAAATACATTTTGGCCTAAATATATGACAAAAATGGAATATATTGGATATTTTTTAACTGTCAAAGTAGAAAAATATTGTTATTTTTTCAAAATTTTCGCATTTTTTTATTAATATTGCAAAAAGTAAAAATCGCACAGGTGATCAAATACCACCAAAAGAAAGCTCTGTTTGTGGGGAAAAAAAGGACATAAATTTAGTTTGGGTACGGCGTCGCACGACGGCGCAATTGTCAGTTAAAGTCGCACAGCGCCAAATCGCAAAAAGTGGCCTGGACGTAAGACAGCAAAATCCTCCGGTGGTAAAGGGGTTAACATATATTCTTACTACCCAGCCCCCCCCCCCCCCCCATATTCACTCTCTTATCCCTAATAACTGGTGAACTGGGGTTTGGCCAGTGTGATTGTTGTGTGTTTTCTCTGGATTTTAGGTGCATTTCTATTGAATTTCTATTACAAAGTGTGTTTTCATGAAAGCGCTTTAAAGTCCTGCATGCTCCATCTTTGATGCGGCTTCAGAAAACGCACTGTAATAGAATTCAATAGAAGTGCACCCAGGGCCGTCTTTAGTATTGATTGGACCCTGGGAAAATATTTTCTTGGGCCCTACCAAATGCACTTATCAACTATTTGTGGGCAGTGCAGGCACAAGGGGCTGCTGCTTTGGGCCCCTACAACAATGGCTGGGCCCGGGGCAGATGCCCCTTTTGCCCTGTGTTAAAGACGGCCCTGAGTGCACCTAAAATCCAGGTAAAACGCACATCCAATCACACTGTTGTTATTAATATTTATTTGTGTAAAGCCCCGTACACACGTACTGATCGTCGGCCGAACGATCGGCCGTCTTTTGTCCGGTGCTGTCCTGTCGGTTGAAAACTGCATAAGACTGCACACAAATTTTGTCGGCCAACAACAGCCGACTGCAGAAGTGATGTCATGTGATGGTTAACTTTCCTTGTCTTTTTTTCTTTTCTGAGCATGCCCAGTCTTGCAAATTTGCTGTCTGTCGGCCGAATTCTGTACTGACTGAGGAACAATCGGCCGTTCTGGTGTTGGCCAACAAAAATTTTAATGCTTGCACGACAGATTCTGTTCGGCCGAAAGTGCGCTGTCGGCTGTCGGAAGCATCATACTAACAAGCAGAAAATCGGCCGATCGTTTGGCGGCCGAACATTTTCGGCCGACAATCGGTACGTGTGTACGGGGCTTAACTTCTGCATTCATGCAAAAACATTTAACAGTGTCATTTTATAAAATCATTTTTTGAGGGCACATTTGGGGGCGGGGCAGGGTTGGGTGGGGCAACTGGTGGCGAGTAACCCTTAAGGCCTGGCTAGTAGCTCAGGACTTGAAATTTTGAGCCCTGGCCTATAGCATACGCCCAATATTACCCTCCCTATAGTGCCTTCCCTTTGACATTCTACCCATAGGGATTCTACCTTCTCCATAGCTTCATTATTAATATCATCCCTCATATTTACCTGTATACTGTTCTTAATATACAAACATACCCCTCCCCCTTTTTTACCTTCTCTATCTCTGCGATAAAGGGAATACCCCTGAATGGTCTCCAGCCAATCATGAGAGCTGTCAAACCAAGTCTCAGTTATCCCCACAAAATCTAAAGCCTCGTACACACGAGTCGAAATTCGGCCGGGAATTTTCGTCCGACGACCGATCTGCCGATTTTCGGCTTGTTAGTATGGTGCTCTCGACAGACAACCGACTCCGACTTTTCGGCCAAAAAAATTCTGGTGTGCAGGCTATAAAATTTTTGTCCGCCGTCAAAACACGTCCGATTTTCGTGCAGTCAGTACAGATTTCGACAGGGAAAAATCTTATGAGAAAGTCTGGGCATGCTCAGAGAAGAAAGAACACAAAGAAAGCAAACCAACACATGACATCACTTCTGAAGTAGAATTCTGTCGTACGGGAAAATTTGTGTGCAGTCTAGAGCACATTCCAACCAACGGACACCACTCTGGACAAAAGACGAACGATCGGTCGGCAGAAATTCGTTGCGTGTGTACGAGGCTTTAGTCCTCCTCAAACATCCACAGCTCCAGCTCTCCCATCTTGTTGGCCAGGCTTCTAGCATTGCTATACAAACCTCGTAATTGTGTCCGGTTGCATACTATATCCTCATTCGATGTTGGTTTTTAGGCTGCTCTTGCGATTTTTCCCCATACCCACCTTGGGTTTAGGAACTCTGAACACCCTACTGCTAATGTCCCCATTTTTTCCCTGCTGAATCTTGCTCCCCGCTGGCTAATTCTACATCTGTACCCTCCCCCCATTCCCTAGTTTAAAAGCCCCTCTAACTTGTTGGCCATCCTCTCACCCAGTACGGCTGCACCCACCCCATTTAGGTGCAATCCGTCCCTACCATAGAGCCGGTGACCGACTGAGAAGTCAGCCCAGTTCTCCAGGAACCCGAAACCCTCCTTACTACACCAGCTCCTCAGCCACTCGTTAACTTCCCTAATCTCCCGCTGCCTCTCTGGTGTGGCTCGAGGTACAGGTAGTATTTCTGAAAATACTACCTTGGAAGTCCTAGTCCTCAACGTAGCTCCTAATGCCCCATACACACGTGCAGATTATCTGCAGACTTACCTTTTCTATGTAGTGCAAGGGCCTGCCGGATTGCATACAAATTGAAAGTGTTTAGGTTTGACCTCATATTATATGGTTTTGGTAAGTCTGCAGATAATCTGCACGTGTGTATGGGGCATAAGTCCCTGAAATCGTTTAGGACTCTCCATTTCCCATGGATTTTGGGGGGGGGGGGGATCCCACGCCGTTTTTTTCATGTTTTTTATCTGTATTGCCAGGAGCTGACAATACATTACAGCCGCGAGCAAGTTTACATTACATTTTTTCCTTAAGAAATGTCAGTATTGCTGCAGCTGGCTCCATACATCGTACAGATGCTCCACTTTACAGGCACAATAAGGAAACCACCCAGGCACGATATTTAAAGGATTTTTTCATTTTTATTTCGCTTTAAGCATCATTAAAATCACTGCTCCTGTAAAAACTATTTTTTTTTTACTTTTTTGCATTGACACATGTCCCCCAGGGCAGGACCCGGGTCCCCATACACTTTTTTGGACCAATAATATGCATTTAAGCCTTTAACCACTTAAGCCCCGGAGGATTTGGCTGCTCAAAGACCAGGGCCTGTTTTGCGATTCGGCACTGCGTGACTTTAACGGACAATTGCGCGGTCGTGCAACGCTGTACCCAAATTAAATTGACGTCCTTTTTTCCCCACAAACAGAGCTTTCTTTTGGTGGTATTTGATCACCTCTGCGATTTTTACTTTTTGCGCTATAAACAAGAAAAGAGCGACAATTTTGAAAAAATAACAATATTTTTCACATTTTTTTATATGAAATTCCCCAAAAAAATTATTATGAAATCACCCCCCCCCCCCCCCAAAAAATGTAAAAATCTAAATTTTTTAACATTTTAGGCCAATTTGTTTTCTGCTACCTATGTTTGGTAAAAAAAAAAAGCAATAAGCGTATTTTGATTGGTTTGCGCAAAAGTTATTGCGTTTACTAACTACACTAAAGATTTATGTAATTTCTATTGTTTGCTTTTTTTTTACGAGTAATGGCGGCGATCTGCGATATTTTTGTGGGACTGCGACATTGCGGCGGACAGATCGGACCCCTAACTGACATTTTTGACACTTTTGGGGGACCAGTGACATTACTACAGTAATCAGTGCTATAAATATGCACTGTTACTGTACTAATGACACTGACAGGGAAGGGGTTAACTTTATTGGTGATCAGTGGGTTAAATGTATCCCTAGGGGGGTGATTCCAACTGTGGGGGGGGGCGTGACTTGTGATGTAACCACAGAGACATACGATCCTACATAGCAGGATCGTATGATCTCTGCAGTTACATCAGGGAGAATGACAGGCGGCTTTGTTTACATCAGCCGCCTGCCTTTCTCCCTCTCCAGCGGGAGATCGCCGAGTGACCGGGGGACATCGGAGCCACCGATCATTCGCGCAGGGATGTTAGTGAACAAGTGGGGGAGGGAGCGCTCCTTCGGTTGCGCGCGCTCGCCCCCTAGAGGCTGATGGGCGAGCGACGTAGCCCTACGTCGTTTTGCCTGTAGGGGGCTGACTGCCGCAGTAAATAGTCGTCATGCATCGGTCGCCAAGCGGTTAAAATGAGGACTTTTGATTTTTCTTGTTCGTGTCCCATAGACTTTAATGGAATTCGCAGGTTTGGAAGAACATTTCCCTGTTCAAGATGTTCTGGTGAGAACCGAACCGGGGGGGGTCATCACTATTGGCTACAGCAGAATAAAGTGAAGGTTCTGGATTGGCCATCTCAGTCTCCTGACCTCAATATCATTGAGCCACTCCTCTGGGGAGATCTCATTGATCATGGAAGACAACCCAAGAATTTACCGGAACTGGAGGAAGAATGGGCGGCTTCACCATCTGAGAAGATAAAGAGCCTCATCCACAAATACCACAAAACACTTCAAGCTGTCATTGATGGTAACCACTTACCGCATATCAACGTACCGGTACGTCGGTACACTTTGCGGGGTTATACCGGGATGATGCCTCTAGCTAGAGGCAACATCCCGGTACCGTGGTTTGAAGCCGACGGTCGGCTTTCCGTCGGTAAGGACCGATGCGGCTCGGGAGCCGCTCGATCGTTACCCGGGTGAGCGGGAGGGGACGTCCCCCTCCCTCCCGCCGCCTTCCGTGGCTTTGCTCGGGCTCCCGTCCCACCAGGAGCCCCGAGCAGCCAGCTGGCACGTCCTCCGGCTGGATGGAGTCCCGATGAATGCCGGAAACTGCATCGATCGGGTCTCCGATGACGTAACCCGGAGGCGGCGTCCATGACGTCACTTCCGGGTTACTGTGCTGCAAAAGGCGGCAGATTTAAAAAACGGCTGTATGCAAAAATGCCGTTTTCGGCGTTTTGCATACATGGAAGTGTAGTGGAGGGGTTTGGGGTCTTTCAGACCCCCGATCTCTCCATAAAGAGTACCTGTCACACATATTGGTGTCACAAAGGATGTGTACATTGCTTGTGACAGCAATAAAAGTGATCAGATTTTTATTTTTTTTTAAAACTGTAATAAAGTTAAAAAAAAAAATAAATAAATAGGAAAAAAAAAAATGTAGCCGCCCCCGTCACCGTTAGCTCGCGCACAAAAAAAAACGTATACGCAAGTCGAGCTGCGAATGAAATCGCTGTTCAAACCACACATGTGAGGTATCGCCGCGATCGCCAGAGCGTGAGCAATAATTAAAAAAAAAGAGCTACACTCTAACTCAAAACTGGTAACCGTTAAATAAATTTAAAGCGTTGCAGATTGAGATCTCTATTGACCGTAGTTTGTCGCCATCCCACGGAGGGGCGCAATTTTAAACCGTAACATGTTGGGTATCTATTTACTCGGCGTGACATCATCTTTCACAATATACAAAAAAAATGGGCTAACTTTACTGTTTAGTATTTTTTAAATGCAGTCAAATGTGATTTTTCAAATTTTTTTCCAAAAAAATGGCGTTTTAAAGACCGCTGCGCAAATACCGCGTGACAAAAAAATTTGCAATGACCGACATTTTATTCTCCAGAGTCTTTGCTAAAAAAAATTATATAATGTTTGGGGGATCTAAGTAGTTTTCTAGGAAAAAATACTGGTTTTAGATTGTAAACAAAAAGTGTCCGAAATAGGGCTGGGGCTTAAGTGGTTAAAGGGGGCAATACACGGTATTAGGAACTGGGGTGTGTAAACTTTTGATCACAGTCATTTGGATCGTTTCTGTTGTCATTATGATATATAAAGAGTAAACCCAGCTGATTGATAATAAATGGCTTCAGCCAAACACTAACCATGAGTGATAGAAAAGTTTTTGTGTTCTCATTCATATTCTCTGAAAAATGGCCAAGAAATCATAAATTCTGCCAGGGTGTGTAAACTTATGAGCACAACTGTATTTATAGAGAAAGAGAAAGGCGTGTAGAGGTGGGGGAGGGGCAGGTGGTGTGATGACACGCTGTGCAGGTAATGTACAGATCCCTCATCCCTCCTCATCTCCTGTCATTGTCACCTCTGACTGTCCGGTAGCACCATGCTGAGCTCTGCCTGCCTCCTCGTCCTGCTGTGCCTCCAGCTGGCACCTCCTATACAAGGTACCCTCCTCCTCCTCCAAACTAATGCTTTGAAGGTTTTTGGGGTTTCTTTTATGTATGGATTTGAGGATGGTTAATACAGGTGTATGATGGGGTCATTTTATGGGTACTCTGGGTAATGGGTTTATCCATTGGGCGATGGGGTCATCTGATGGGTACTGTGGGTGAGGGGGTCATCTGATGGGTACTGTGGGTGATGAGGTCATCTGATGGGTACTGTGGGTGAGGGGGTCATCTGATGGGTACTGTGGGTGAGGGGGTCATCTGATGGGTACTCTGGGTGATGAGGTCATCTGATGGGTACTGTGGGTGATGATGGGGTCATCTGATGGGTACTGTGGGTGAGGGGGTCATCTGATGGGTATTGTGGGTGATGGGGTCATCTGATGGGTATTGTGGGTGATGATGGGGTCATCTGATGGGTAATGTGGGTGATGATGGGGTCATCTGATGGGTAATATAGGCAGAGGGGGGTCATCTGATGGGTACGGTTTGAGATTAGGTCATCTGACGGGTACTGTGGTTGATGGGGTCATCTGACGGGTAATGTGGGTGATGGGGTCATCTGATGGATACTGTGGGTGATAGGGTCATCTGATGGATACTGTGGGTGATGGGGTCATCTGACAGTTACTGTGGTTGATGGGGTCATCTGACGGGTAATGTGGGTGATGGGGTCATCTGATGAATACTGTGGGTGATGGGGTCATCTGATGAATACTGTGGTTGATGAGGTCATCTGATGGATACTGTGGGTGATGGGGTCATCTGATGGATACTGTAGGTGATGGGGTCATCTCATGGATACTGTGGGTGATGGGGTCATCTGATGGATACTGTGGGTGATGGGGTCATCTGATGAGTACTGTGGGTGATGGGGTCATCTGATGGATACTGTAGGTGATGGGGTCATCTGATGGATACTGTGGGTTGTGGGGACATCTGACTGGTACTGTGGATGATGGAGAGATGGAGGTGGTATGGGTACCCATAGAGTCAGATCTATAGGAAGTTTCTCTAGTACAGATATGTAGGACCCCTCACACATAGACACAGATCTATAGCACACCTCCTGACCTACAGAACTCCTCAAAAATAGACATGGATCTATAGCACACCTCCTGATCTATAGGTTTTATATACAGTGATGTATCTCTCTCTATATTGCTGTATAGCTATTGAGTGCTCTCCCCCCCCCCCCCCTCCGTATTTCCATAGCATGGTGTACATAGGATAATGATGTGGTGATTAAGGGAGTCTTTGTGTGTTCTGTCATCACGACTTTTCATAATGATGTATACACACCGCACTATATATACACACTCTATATATACACAGTACTCAGAGCCGACTGGAGCTTTGCATGACGTCCTGTCACTGGAGATAATGAGAAGATTTATTACAGAGCCCACCAATTCTCACCAATCACCGCTCAGTATTCATGGCCAATAAGAAACAAGACAAACTGATACAAAGACATAGAAATGGAAAGAATGTAACAACCCGCCCTTCACTGCCATTATGCGTACACGCTATATAGATGACATAAACACCCCGATCAATCCAATCCTTTCTTAAATCAATTAATACCAGAAATCAATGCCTCCATCTTTCACTGCCAGAGCCGTTTTTGCACGAGCGTTTAAAAGACATTTTCGGCCTGAAGATTATGTAAAACCCCCCCCAACATGATCTGAAAGTAGATCGCCCTAGAAAATAAAATGTTGGTAGCAGTGGCGGCTGGTCCTGAAAGTTTTTGGGGGGGCGCAAACAGAAAAATGTAATAGGCATTGCTTTGCGGCAAAAAACGCTGTAAAAAATTGCGTGGCTTTGAGGTCGCAAAAGTGTGAAAGGGGCCTTCAATAAATAAGGTATAGTGTGCCCCCTTTCAATGCAGAGAGACCAGAGTGCCCCCTTTCAATGCAGAGAGACCAGCGTGCCCCCTTTCAATGCAGAGAGACCAGCGTGCCCCTTTCAATGCAGAGAGACCAGCGTGCCCCCTTTCAATGCAGTGACCAGCGTACATGCCCCCTTCAATGCAGTGACCAGCGTACATGCCCCCTTCAATGCAGTGACCAGCATACATGCCCCCTTCAATGCAGTGACCAGTGTACATGCCCCCTTCAATGCAGTGACCAGCGTGCCATGCCCCCTTCAATGCAGTGACCAGTGTACATGCCCCCTTCAATGCAGTGACCAGCGTGCCATGCCCCCTTCAATGCAGTGACCAGTGTACATGCCCCCTTCAATGCAGTGACCAGCATACATGCCCCCTTTCAATGCAGTGACCAGTGTACATGCCCCCTTCAATGCAGTGACCAGTGTACATGCCCCCTTCAATGCAGTGACCAGCATACATGCCCCCTTTCAATGCAGTGACCAGTGTACATGCCCCCTTCAATGCAGTGACCAGTGTACATGCCCCCTTCAATGCAGTGACCAGCGTACATGCCCCCTTCAATGCAGTGACCAGTGTACATGCCCCCTCCAATGCAGTGACCAGCATACATGCCCCCTTTCAATGCAGTGACCAGTGTACATGCCCACTTTCAATGCAGTGACCAGCATACATGCCCCCTTTCAGTGTACATGCCCCCTTTAATGCAGTGACCAGCGTACATGCCCCCAATGCAGTGACCAGCATACACGCCCCCAATGCAGAGATCAGCGTGCGTGCCCCCAATGCAGTGACCAGCATACATGCCCCAATGCAGAAATCAGCGTGCGTGCCCCCAATGCAGTGACCAGCATACATTCCCCCAATGCAGAGATCAGCGTGTGTGCCCCCAATGCAGTGACCAGCATACATGCCCCAATGCAGAGATCAGCGTGCGTGCCCCCAATGCAGTGACCAGCATACATTCCCCCAATGCAGAGATCAGCGTGCGTGCCCCCAATGCAGTGACCAGCATACATTCCCCCAATGCAGAGATCAGCGTGCGTGCCCCCAATGCAGTGACCAGCATACATTCCCCCAATGCAGAGATCAGCGTGCGTGCCCCCTTACTTACCTGGAGCAGCAGCGGCGGCGGGCGGCATCTCATCAGTCTCTCGGCGTCGGCTTCTTATCAGTCCCGGCGGCGCGTCTCCTCTAGTCCTCCAGCTCCCGCCTCCTCCTCGGCCAATGACATAGGGTTTGCCTTGCGGCCAATCAGGAAGCGCGTATCGGACGCGCTTCCTGATTGGCCAGGAGGAGGATCGGTGTAGCAATAGCGATTTTTCATTCGCTATTGTCACACAATGGGTGGGCTCGGGGCGCACTGCTCTGCGCCCCGGCTCCACCCTTTGCATCACCCTATTAGAGCCTCTGGCTCTAATCAGGTGATTAAAAAAAAAAACATTAAGCTCCATGCGTCCAGCGTCCCTGCATGCAGATTAGGGGGCCGGACGCATGGATGGGGGGGGCGGCGCCCCTGCGCCCTCAATAGACCGGTCGTCACTGGTTGGTAGCTCAAATTTTTTATGTTACACAGTATTATCGCAAGGGTTTACATAAAGAAACATTTCTATCAGAAAAATACACAAAAGGTAATTTTAGGGCACATAATCGCAATATATTATCCAATTGTTTGGTAAAATATAAAAGATGAGGTTGTACCGAGTAAATCGATACCCAACATGTCAAGCCTGAGTTTGCCTGCTTTGAGTAAGGCTTATTCCTGAAACGCTTAAGCCACCCTACCATATTTTGTACACTCTATGCTATGTGATCTTTTCGCGTGTGTGTGCGTGTGGGGGGGCGGGGGGGGGGCTAAAACATTTATAAAAGGGTTTTTAAGTGTTTGGGTGTAACTTTCATTTTTTTACACTTTTTTCATTTTTATTTTTTTAATCACATAGGGGGGCAAAAATTCCCCCCGTGTGCTGCATCTTTTGGTAACAGGTTCTTTTTAATGAGACACCGGGACCCCTAATTTCTCACCTGTCCTCCAAAGAAACTAACTGGAGGGCAGACCCATACATACCTTGGGTCATACCGGGGACAGTGACACCGGGACCCAGAAGAGACGTTCTATAGGTTACTTCCATATCAGTAACAGGAAGGGGGCAGTAAGAAAAGGGCCTCCACACTGCCACCCAGTGGACCTTCAAGGTAAATTTCAAATTAACCACTTCAATACAGGGCAGAGGCACCCCCTTCCTGCCCAGGCCAATTTTCAGTTTTTTAGCGCTGTTGCATTTTGAATGACAATTGCGCGGTCATGTAACACTGTACCTAAACCAAATGTATGTCATTTTTTTCCCACAAATAGATCTTTCTTCTGGTGGTATTTGATCACTGCAAGGTTCTTTCTTTTTTGCTAAACAAATAAAGAATAACTGAAAAGTTTGAAAAAAAAACAATTTTTTTGTTTATGTTATAAAATTTTGTAAATAGATACGTTTTTTCCTGCACTGATGAGGCCGCACTGACAGGCACTGATGAGGAGGCACTGATGGGGTGGCACTGATATGCAGCACGTATGGGCACTGATAGGCGGCATTGATATGCAGCACTGATGGGCACTGATATGTGGCACTGATAGGTAGCACTGATAGGCGGCACTGATGGGCACTGATAGGTGGCACTGATGGGCACTGATAGGCGGCACTTATGAGCAATAATGGGCATTGGTGGGCGGCACTGATAGATGGCAATGATGGGCACTGGTGGGCAGCACTGTTAGATGGGCAATGGTGGACAGCACTGATAGGGAGGGCAGCACTGGCAGGCTCCCTGAGCCCTGATTTCCATCCCTGGTGGCCATGGGTGGGCATCCCTGATGGTCATGGGTGGGCATCCCTGGTGGCTCTAGTGGCACCCCCAAGGGTCTGCACTGGTAATCAATGCTTTGATTGCCAGCACAGACCCCCCATCAGGAGAGCCACCGATCGGCTCTCCTCTACTCGTGCCTGTCAGGCACGAACTGAGGAAAGCCCATCAACGACTCTTCCTATTTACTATGTGACCAGCTGTGATTGGACATAGCTGATCACATGGTAAAGAGCCTACGTCAGTAGGTCTTTACCAAGATCGGAGATGCGGTGTGTCCACCGATCGCCATTATCCTGCTGGAAGTCATAGGACGGCGGGTCAGGATAATACAACCACTTTGCCACCGTCAATCCGCTATAGGGGGCGGGTGGCAAGTGGTTAAATGAAAATGCAATTTACAAGTACGAATCAGACAATGGTTTGAACTTTGGCTGGACATACTCCTGAACTTTGGCTGGACATACTCTTGAACTTTGGCTGGACATACTCCTGAACTTTGGCTGGACATACTCCTGAACTTTGGCTGGACATACTCCTGAACTTTGGCTGGACATTCTCCTGAACTTTGGCTGGACATACTCCTGAACTTTGGCTGGACATACTCCTGAACTTTGGCTGGACATTCTCCTGAACTTTGGCTGGACATACTCCTGAACTTTGGCTGGACATACTCCTGAACTTTGGCTGGACATACTCTTGAACTTTGGCTGGACATAATCCTGAACTTTGGCTGGACATACTCCTGAACTTTGGCTGGACATACTCCTGAACTTTGGCTGGACATACTCCTGAACTTTGGCTGGACATACTCCTGAACTTTGGCTGGACATACTCCTGAACTTTGGCTGGACATACTCCTGAACTTTGGCTGGACATTCTCCTGAACTTTGGCTGGACATACTCCTGAACTTTGGCTGGACATACTCCTGAACTTTGGCTGGACATACTCCTGAACTTTGGCTGGACATTCTCCTGAACTTTGGCTGGACATACTCCTGAACTTTGGCTGGACATTCTCCTGAACTTTGGCTGGACATACTCCTGAACTTTGGCTGGACATACTCCTGAACTTTGGCTGGACATACTCCTGAACTTTGGCTGGACATACTCCTGAACTTTGGCTGGACATACTCCTGAACTTTGGCTGGACATTCTCCTGAACTTTGGCTGGACATACTCCTGAACTTTGGCTGGACATACTCCTGAACTTTGGCTGGACATACTCCTGAACTTTGGCTGGACATTCTCCTGAACTTTGGCTGGACATACTCCTGAACTTTGGCTGGACATACTCCTGAACTTTGGCTGGACATACTCCTGAACTTTGGCTGGACATTCTCCTGAACTTTAGCTGGACATACTCCTGAACTTTGGCTGGAAATACTCCTGAACTTTGGCTGGAAATACTCCTGAACTTTGGCTGGACATACTCCTGAACTTTGGCTGGACATACTCCTGAACTTTAGCTGGACATACTCCTGAACTTTAGCTGGACATACTCCTGAACTTTGGCTGGAAATACTCCTGAACTTTGGCTGGAAATACTCCTGAACTTTGGCTGGACATAATCCTGAACTTTTGCCCGTTTAGCAGGAGCTGTAGATCGTATACAGAAGTAGTATTTACCCCTTCTATATATGATAGCTCTCGGCTGTCTCTGGTTCCTAAGGAAGCCGGCACCCACCATGTCCCTAAGAATCCCTGAAATCACTGGGAATTCCCACAATTTAAAGTGGAGTTCTACCCAAAAGTGGAAGCTCTGCTTATCTGCTTCCTCCCCCCCCCCTCCAGTGCCACATTTGGCACCTTTCAGGGGGGGAGGGGGGAATGGGTACCTGTTTTCAGGGATTTTTCCTTTTTTTTTTCTCTACTCTTTGCTGTTACAATGAAGATCATTGTGCCATTAAAGTTTTCAACTGTCATGAATGGGTTAACCATTCCAAGCTGTGATCACTAGAGATCTGTGATTGGCTACAGCTAATCACCTGGTACAGGGTGCTTGTGATCGGCCCAGGTACCATGTGATAGCTGTGGGCCAATCACAGCATAGTCAACACAGCTGGTATGAATGAATTTATTCATAACCACTTTGTTGACATTACGATTATGTGATCACATAGTAATCGCATGATCACCAGGCCCCCGAGTACCAGGATCCACAATCCCCCTTAGCCTGAGTAGGCACATGACGTACGTGTACATGATTGTGCCTGCACGTGCCACCCTACCGCAATATACTGTATTATTATTATAGAGGATTTACAGTGCCTTGAAAAAGTATTCACACCCCTTGAAATTTTCCACATTTTGTCAAGTTACAACCAAAAACGTAAATGTATTTTATTGGGATTTTATGTGATAGACCGACACAAAGTGGCCATAATTGTGAAGTGGAAGGAAAATGATACAAATAAATCTGTGAAAAGTGTGGGGGGCATTTGTATTCACCCCCCTGGAGTCAATACTTTGTAGAGCCGCCTTTCCCTGCAATTACAGCTGCAAGTCTTTTTGGGGATGTCTCTACCAACTTTGCTCATCTAGAGAGGACATTTTTGCCCATTTTTCTTTGCAAAATATCTCAAGCTCTGTCAGATTGCATGGAGAGCGTCTGTGATCAGCAATTTTCAAGTCTTGCTACAGATTCTCAATGTGATTTAGGAGCCTCTTCCTTCGACCCAGGTATTCTTTGCATGGAGCCTCTTCCTTCCACCCACGTAGTCTCCTTCTTATGTAGTCTCTTTCTTCATGTAAGGCCTTCTTCTTTTTATGGAACCTCTTCCGTCTACCAAGGTTTTCTCCTTCTTATGTAGTCTTTCTTCTACCCAGGTCTTTTCCTTCCTATGGAGCCTTTTCCTTCTACCCAGATCTTCTCCTTCTAATGAAACCTTTTCCTTCTACCCAGGCCTTGTCCTTCTTATGGAGCCTCTTCCTTCTACCCAGGTCTTTTTGTTTTCTTATGGAGCCTTTTCCTTTTACCCAGGTCTTCTTCTTATGAAGCCTCTTCCTTCTACCCAGGTCTTCTCCTTCCTATGTAGTCTATTCCTTCTTCCTGGGCTTTCTCCTTTTTACGTAGTCTCTTCCTTCTACCCAGGTCTTCTTCTTCTTATGAAGCCTCTTCCTTCTACCCAGGTCTTCTTCTTCTTATGGAGCCTCTTCCTTCTACCCAGGTCTTCTCCATCTTATGGAGCCTCTTCCTTCTACCCAGGTATTCTTCTTATGAAGCCTCTTCCTTCTACCCAGGTCCTCTTCTTCTTATGAAGCCTCTTCCTTCTACCCAGGTCTTTTTCTTCTTATGGAGCCTCTTCCTTCCAGCCAGTTCTTCTCCATCTTATGGAGCCTCTTCCTTCTACCAAGTTCTTCTCCATCTTATGGAGCCTCTTCCTTCTACCCAGGTAATCTTCTTATGAAGCCTCTTCCTTCTACCCAGGTCCTCTTCTTCTTATGAAGCCTCTTCCTTCTACCCAGGTCTTCTCCTTCTTATAGAGCCTCTTCCTTCTACCCAGTTCTTCTCCATCTTATGGAGCCTCTTCCTTCTACCCAGGTCTTCTCCTTCCTATGGAGCCTTTTCCTTCTACCCAGATCTTCTCCTTCTAATGAAACCTTTTCCTTCTACCCAGGCCTTGTCCTTCTTATGGAGCCTCTTCCTTCTACCCAGGTCTTTTTTTTTTCTTATGGAGCCTTTTCCTTTTACCCAGGTCTTCTTCTTATGAAGCCTCTTCCTTCTACCCAGGTCTTCTCCTTCCTATGTAGTCTATTCCTTCTTCCTGGGCTTTCTCCTTTTTACGTAGTCTCTTCCTTCTACCCAGGTCTTCTTCTTCTTATGAAGCCTCTTCCTTCTACCCAGGTCTTCTTCTTCTTATGGAGCCTCTTCCTTCTACCCAGGTCTTCTCCATCTTATGGAGCCTCTTCCTTCTACCCAGGTATTCTTCTTATGAAGCCTCTTCCTTCTACCCAGGTCCTCTTCTTCTTATGAAGCCTCTTCCTTCTACCCAGGTCTTTTTCTTCTTATGGAGCCTCTTCCTTCCAGCCAGTTCTTCTCCATCTTATGGAGCCTCTTCCTTCTACCAAGTTCTTCTCCATCTTATGGAGCCTCTTCCTTCTACCCAGGTAATCTTCTTATGAAGTCTCTTCCTTCTACCCAGGTCCTCTTCTTCTTATGAAGCCTCTTCCTTCTACCCAGGGCCTCTTCTTCTTATGAAGCCTCTTCCTTCTACCCAGGTCTTCTCCTTCTTATAGAGCCTCTTCCTTCTACCCAGTTCTTCTCCATCTTATGGAGCCTCTTCCTTCTACCCAGGTCTTCTCCTTCCTATGGAGCCTTTTCCTTCTACCCAGATCTTCTCCTTCTAATGAAACCTTTTCCTTCTACCCAGGCCTTGTCCTTCTTATGGAGCCTCTTCCTTCTACCCAGGTCTTTTTGTTTTCTTATGGAGCCTTTTCCTTTTACCCAGGTCTTCTTCTTATGAAGCCTCTTCCTTCTACTCAGGTCTTCTCCTTCCTATGTAGTCTATTCCTTCTTCCTGGGCTTTCTCCTTTTTACGTAGTCTCTTCCTTCTACCCAGGTCTTCTTCTTCTTATGAAGCCTCTTCCTTCTACCCAGGTCTTCTTCTTCTTATGGAGCCTCTTCCTTCTACCCAGGTCTTCTCCATCTTATGGAGCCTCTTCCTTCTACCCAGGTATTCTTCTTATGAAGGCTCTTCCTTCTACCCAGGTCCTCTTCTTCTTATGAAGCCTCTTCCTTCTACCCAGGTCTTTTTCTTCTTATGGAGCCTCTTCCTTCCAGCCAGTTCTTCTCCATCTTATGGAGTCTCTTCCTTCTACCCAGGTAATCTTCTTATGAAGCCTCTTCCTTCTACCTAGGTCCTCTTCTTCTTATAAGCATCTTCCTTCTACCCAGGGCCTCTTCTTCTTATGAAGCCTCTTCCTTCTACCCAGGTCTTCTCCTTCTTATAGAGCCTCTTCCTTCTACCCAGTTCTTCTCCATCTTATGGAGCCTCTTCCTTCTACCCAGGTCTTCTCCATCTTATGGAGCCTCTTCCTTCTACCCAGGTCTTGTCCATCTTATGAGGCTCTTCCTTCTACCCAGGTCTTCTCCATCTTATGGAGCCTCTTCCTCCTACCCAGGTCTTCTCCTTCTTATGTATTCTCTTCCTTCTACCTTAGTTTTCTCTTTTTTATGTAGTCTCTTCCTTCCACCCAGATCTTCTCCTTCTTATGTAGTCTCTTCCTTCTACCTGAGTTTTCTCCTTTTTATGCAGTCTCTTCTTTCTACCCAGGTCTTCTCCTTCTTATGAAGCCTCTTCCTTCTACCCAGGTCTTCTCCTTCTTATGTAACCTCTTCCTTCTACCCAGGTTTTCCTCTTCTTATGGAGCCTCTTCCTTCTATTCATGTCTTTTTTTTTTCTTATGGAGACTCCTCCATCTACCCATATCTCTTCTTGGAGCTTCTTTCTTCTACCCAAGTTTTCTCCTTCCTATTGAGCATCTTCCTTCTACCCAGGTCTTCTTCTCATGGAGCCTCTTCCTTCTACCCAGGTCTTCTTCTTGTGGAGCCTCTTCCTTCTACTCAGCTCATTTTCCAGAATTCTCTTCTTTATGTTCAGCATGTGGCTGTGTTATCTCTATTCTTGGGTCTTTGGGTCTTATTGTGGAATTCAGAGAGGTGAAATGAGAGGTAATGGGTTTTATATCTTTCTTATTGTTCTTTGTGTAATTTAATCTTAGCCTGCAGTATCAGCATGGTTTTTACCAATGTTCGGTAAGCCACACAAGCACTGCAGGAGGTACACCACATGTTTGGGGTGATGAGACACAAAAGAGGTCATTGTGGGTTCTTCTTCCATCCTCTTTCCTCCATGATATGCATTCACTCTACATTCGTTACATTTCTTAGATGGATCATATCCTCTTCTGTTGGGGCTCATCCACCAGAACGTAAGGTGCCAAAATATTCTACACACATAGTATACCTTTATAGATTTAATGAAGGAAGAGTCTGCTAATATATATTTAATCCAAGGGGAATCTTTTTACAATGTTTAAGATTTATTTTTGTTTGATTCTTTTTATTGAGATTTTTTTTTTTTATTGAGCGAATCTCCGAGATCTTTGAAAGACATTGGCCAGTCTTAAGAAGAGATAAAACCTTAGAGGGGCCCTCCAACATTATACTTAACAAGGAGAGGTCAGCATTGCAGGCCTCCATTGTTCTTTCATGACTGGTTTCCACTAAAGTGTCAGCCTATACCAAAGCTGTATTTTAGTTATTGGTGGAGTTGGCTGAAATATTTTTAGGATCATAGTGGCGAGAAATGTGGGCCATCTCTTAAAATGGGTCCAGCTAGTATACAGAGCCTAGAAACTCAACACGGAGATGGTGGAAACCCTTAATAATGGGCACAGCTGGTGTGCAGACCTGGGAACTTGGCACAGGGATGGCGGGAATCCTTTTGTAATGGGCACAGCAGGTGTACAGACCTGGGAACACAGCACAGGGAAGTGGAAACCCCTCATAATGGACACCACAGATGTTCACAGCTGGGAACTAAGCACAGGAATGGTGGGACCACCACGTAATGAGCCCAGCTGGTGTACAGATTCTGGAACACAGCACAGGGATGGTAAGAACCCCTCACAATGAAAAAAGCAGGTGTACAAACCCAGGCACACAGCACAATGATGGTGGAAACCCCTTATAATGAGCACAACAGGTTTTCAGACCCAGGAACTCAGTGCAAGGATAGTGGAAGCCCTTATCATTAGCACCCTAGGTGTACAGACCCAGGAACTCAGCACAGGGATGGTTGGAACCCCTCATAATGGGCACAGACCAGGGAACTCCATACTGCTATACGAGATATAGAAGAAACTGTCAGGTGGTCTAACTTTCCACTAAAGATTCCACAAGAAAACTGAAATATTATTTTGAATGGACTCATCCTTTATTTTGGCCTTGCCACCTTCTATTCCTGTTCCATCTCTAGCATATGTTGTGAGTGCAGTCACTAATGTATAGTCCTCATTTTTCTCTCCTCTGTAGGGTCATCCACTCTCTACAGTGGCAAGATCTTTGTCACCGCTTTCATGGAAGCTTCTCCATGGGGAAGCAGCCAGTTTGAGCTCATTCTGAATGGGATTGACTGTTGTGCTATGGTCAATGTAACAATACAGGGTACCAACTTCTTCCAGAGCGTTACCCTCCAGCAGGGTGAAATGGTCAACCTTGCTATTCCAACCAGTGTCATGCTCAATGGGAGTTCTATCTCCTCTGCAGGAGTCATTGTGATTTCATCCAATAGCAGTATATCTGTCATCTCCAAGGTCTGGAGGAATGGTGGCTATGACTGGTCATACATCTACCCAGTGGATCTTCTAGACAAACAATACTATGTCATCACACCCATCTCAGCCTTTCCAAGCAATGCTCAATTTGCCATATTAAACTTGGACCAGGCAAATTCTATCACAGTGACATTATATGGTGGCACTGTCACATTCAAGGGCCAGTCCTGGTCATCTGGGAGCTCAACAAGTTTCCAGCTCTCACCCTACCAAGGCGCCCAGTTCCAGCTGCTTGGTGGTGACCTCTCGGGATCTTTCATACAAGCCAATAAACCCATCGCTGTTCTGAGTGGCCATCAAGATTACCAGAAATATCCAATGTACTTATATGGCTACATCTATGAGCAGCTGCCCCCTGAAACTAGCTGGGGAAGATTGTTTGTTTTGCCGCCACTGTCTGTCCAACCACGGAATGATGATGTAATTATGGTGATGGCTTCTCAAGGAACAAATCTGAATGTGTATAATGGGTCTGAGAGGGTGGCCTTTAAAAGTCTTTCAAGAGGAGACAGTTTTGTGCAGAAAATGAATACAAATGCTCTCTGGATAACTGCCGATCATGATGTGATGGTCATGTTTGTCTGTTCTGGAATTTCCAATAAGGCAAACACAACCCTAACTCCCTTCATGTCCAATGTGGTGGCCACCACAGACCTAGAGAATTCCCAGGTAGTTTATGCTTCCACTGGAATTACGACCAATCTGCTTGTAGTCACTGTTAGTGGCCAAATGTCAGGTATAGTGGTAGATGGAATCTCACTTATGCCAAACACCACCTGGAATGACAATGATTTCAAGACACTGAAATACTCCTGGCTGGAGGTGACCGTCTCCCCGGGATCTCACTGGGTTCAACAACTTTTGGATAAAGATGTCTGGGTCATGTCCTATAGCTTTACTGGTAATAATTATATTTATTTTGTTATTCCTACAATTTTATCAATATAGTCATTCAGCAATGATGCAAGCTGCACTGTCTGCACTGCATACATAATTTCAGGATTATTTCAGATGGAAATGTACGTTGTCGGGATGTAGCAAAAGATGGACAGTTACTGAAAGTATAGATTTGACCAATGGCTTACTTACCAAGGTTTCAGAATTAACATCTGAGATGATAAACCCCTCCCATTGGTCTTTTCCCGCTCCACCCTATATTATTATTATTATACAGGATTTATATAGCGCCAACAGTTTGCGCAGCGATTAACAAAATGAAGGCAGACATTACAGTTACAATGCAATTTTGAACAAGAGGAATCAGAGGGCCCTGCTCGTTAGAGCTTACAATCTAAAAGGGAGGGTCAATTGATACAAAAGATAATAGCTGTGGGGGATGAGCTGAAACAGTGTTATTAGTTAGTAGCCGGGTAGGCTTCTTTAAAGAGAAGGGTTTTCAGGGATCGTCTAAAGATGGATAGATTAGGGGACAGTCGGACATATTGGGGTAGAGAGTTCCAAAGAATAGGAGAAGCTCTGGAGAAATCCTGGAGGTGAGCATGGGAGGAGGTGACAAGGGAGCTAGAGAGCAGGAGGTCTTGGGAGGACTGAAGAGAGTGGCTTGGTTGATATTTTGAGATCAGGTTAGCGATGAGCTGGGGGCAGAGTTGTGGATGGCTTTGTAAACTATTGTTAGCACTTTGAATTTTATTCGTTGGGTGAGTGGAAGCCAATGAAGGGATTGGCAGAGAGGGTGGAAGCCAGTGAAGGGATTGTCAGAGAGGGGTGGAAGCCAGTGAAGGGATTGTCAGAGAGGGGTGGAAGCCAGTGAAGGGATTGGCAGAGAGGGGTGGAGGACACTGAACGGTTGGTAAGGTGGATAAGTCTTGCAGCAGCATTTATTATGGATTGAAGGGGCGATAATCTATGTAAGGGTAATCCAATGAGGAGGGAGTTGCAATAGTCGAGACGAGAGATAACCAGGGCGTGAATTAAAAGCTTGGCGGTGTCGTTGGTTAAAAAGGGCCGTATTCTAGCCATTTTGCGGAGGTTAAGGCGGCATGATTTGGACAGGGATTGGATGTGAGCCTGAAAGGACAGTGCAGAGTCAAGGGTTACCCCTAGCACCCTGGCATGTGTGGAAGGACTGATAGTTGTGCCATTGATCTTGACAGAGAATTCTGGGGAAGGGGCACGTAGAGGAGGAAATATTATGAGCTCGGTTTTAGATAGATTCAGTTTGAGGAAGTGGTGAGACATCCAGGCTGATATGTATGTTAGTAGATCAGTGATGCTGGAGGAGACTGATGGGGTGAGCTGAGGGGTAGAGAGGTAGATTTGGGTGTCATCAGCATAGAAATGGTAGTGGAAGCCATGGGAGGCTATTAGCTGACCCAGGGAGGAGATATAGATTAAGAATGGTAGAAGTCCAAGGACAGAACCTTGGGGGACCCCAACAGTAAGAGGAGTTGCAGGGGAGTAAGTGGAATTGTAAGTGACACTGAAGGTGCGGTGAGATAGGTAAGATTCGAACCAATGGAGAGCACAGCCACGGAGACCAAACAAACTGAGTTTTTTGAGAAGGAGGGGGTGGTCAGTAGTATCAAAGGCAGCAGAGAGGCCCAAGAGTAAGAGTATTGAGTAGTGACCATTGGTTTTAGCTATTAGTAAGTCATTTGTAAGTTTTAAGAGAGAAGTTTCTGTGGAGTGTTGCCGGCGAAATCCAGACTAAAGGGGATCAAGAAGGTTATTCTCAATGAGGTGCTTGCTCAGGCGGTTGTAGACTAAACGTTCAAGGAGTTTGGAAGCAAAAGGGAGTAAGGAGATGGGTCTTAAGTTATTAAGATTGGTGGGGTCTAGCGAGGCTTTCTTTGGTATGGGAGTTACTAGCGCATGTTTTAGAGAGTTGGGGAAGATGCCAGTGGAGGGAGAGGTTGAAGATATGAGTTAAAGAGTGTAGGATAGAGTCAGAGGGTGACCGTAGTATCTGAGAAGGAACAGGGTCCAGGGGGCAGGAAGTTAGGTGGGCATTAGAAAAATTTTAGTGACTTCCTCTACAGTAGTTGGGTTAAACAAGGGAAGTATTGATTGTGCAGGAGGACAAGGTGTGTAAAGTGAGGGAGATATCTGTAGTGTAAAGATCTCTTCAAAATTGTATCAATCTTATTTTTGAAGTGATTGGCAATCTCTTGGGCAGTGAGTAAGTTAGTGGGTGGAAGCAATGGAGGACGAAGTAGAGCGTTGAAGGTAGAAAAGAGTTGACGGGGACTGTGTGAGAGGGTGTTAATGAGAGTGATAAAGTAGGTCTGTTTGGCAGTGTGGAGGCAGGAACTGTATTTTTGGAGGGCAGATTTATATTGTCTGAAATCTTGCTGTGACTTAGTCTTACGCCACAGATGCTTAAGAGCGTGACTACATTTTTTGAGGCTTCTGGTATTATCTGTCTGCCAGGGTTGTAGCGGTCGGGGGCCTGATTCTGTGTGTAGTGAGGGGGGCCAAAGCATCCAGGGTAGATGACAGTGAACTGTTGTAGACAGAAGTGGCCATGTTGGGGCAGGAAAGGGATGAGATTGTGTTGTAGAGACAATCTGTAGCAGAAAAAAGAAGTGAAGGGTTCAGATGGCGAAGGTTTCTACGTGTAATTGTTCGGTAGTTGGAAGGTAAGGAGGAGGACAAGGAGAGACTGAAACTAATGAGGTGGTGATCAGAGAGAGGGAATGGAATGTTGGAGAGGTTGTGAGGAGTGCATAGGTAGGAGAACATGAGGTCAAGGCTGTTGCCATTAGAGTGAGTAGAAGCATGTGTCCATTGTTTTAGGTCAAAAGAGGAGGTTAAGCTCAAAAGTTTAGAAGTAGCAGGAGTGTAAGATTAACAGGGATGTTGAAGTCTCCAAGAATGATTGTGGGAATTTCAGAAGAGAGAAAGTAGGGTAGCCAGGCAGAGAAGTCATCAAGGAAGCCTGATACTGGTCCAGGAGGCCGATAGATCACAGCAATTCTCAACGAAACTGGAGAAAATAGACGAATACAGTGAGCTTCAAATGAGGAGAGAGACAGAGAAGGGGGTGGATGAAGAACCTGAAAAGTGCTTTGAGGGGAAAGCAGAATTCCAACCCCACCTCCTTTCTGTCCACTAGGCCTGGGAGAGTGAGTCCACAGGAGGCCACCATGGGAGAGGGCAGCAGGAGAAGGAGAGTCAGAGTCTTGAAGCCAGGTCTCAGTAATTGCAAGCAGGTTGAAGGAGTTTGTGATAAATAGGTCATGGACAGAGGTGAGCTTGTTGCAAACAGAGCGGGCATTCCAGAGGGCACAGGAGAAGGGGAGGTTGGCTCTAGGCAGAAGAGGAATAGAAACCAGATTTCGGCTGGTGTCAGAGGATAGGGGGTGACGGGTATGTTTGCCAAAGGTAAATGATGGGGGTCCAGGATTTGGGGAAATATCTCCATAGGTTAGGAGAAGCAGAAGGGTGAGGGAGGTGATATGGGAGTAAGATTTATGAGGGGGGATACATCTCAGTGTCCTGTAGGTTTTATTGGTGTGTGGGTTCAGAATCAGCAGGAGTTGATGAGTGCAGTATAAAGGTGAAGATAGGAGTGAGGGTGATATATACATGCTGTGGGACGTGAAGAGGGGTAAAGGAGAGAAAGTTTTAGGAGAGAGGATGCAAACATGAGAAGGAGAGTTAGGGATTGCATAATACAGGGTGGTGAGATTGAGAAGTAGACTGAATGTGAGATGGAAAAGTTGTATAGCGACTCAGGTCATCTGTAGTCTGTCTGTTGGCTTGCAGTTGTATGCTTTGTGCATTCGCTGAAGTGCTGAGCCGAAGTGTAATACTTAATCCAATATTAATACTTTATCCAAGATGATAGTTGCCAATGCAATCCCCGCCTGTGCAACCCCTAGAAAGGGCTTAGATTTATACTGAGTTGGGTGGAGGTATTGCCAATTAATCATTTAGGATTGCATAGGAGGGACACATGGCTAACATAAAAAACTTCTCACACCAAAGACAGACTACAAGACATAGCAAGAGAGCAGAATGGCAGAGTAATAAAGATAAGGACAGCTGGTAATTTAGGTATAGACAAGAGAAAGCAAAATAAACATCAGTGTTCTATGGACAGAGGTAAAGATTTTGAAAGCAGCATAGATTACCATTGAGCAAATTAGAAACAAGGATTCTATTTCAGTTAAAGGTGGATTTTGAAAGCAGCATAGATTACCTGAGGGATAGAGAAGAGCTTTTTAGACAGTGCTGAGCCGAAGTGTAATACTTAATCCAATATTATTACTTTATCCAAGATGATAGTTGCCAATGCAATCCCCGCCTGTGCAACCCCCTGCCTGTGCATCCCCTAGAAATATATATATATATAACCAGAACATGCTCCCCTTCCAACCTGGAAAGACCCAAACTATTAATACTATCCCTCTAAAATTAGGAATGTTGGAATGCAATGAATGTCATCAGGAGATGATTAGTAAGGAGTAGTGATCGAACGATATCGTTTTTTCGTTGCCGATACTGATATTTTGCCGATCGCACATCGATATTGGCCGATATTTTCACACATGAAATTTTGCAAAAAAAAAAACAAATTTTTGACACAAATCTCTGAACATGTAAATCTTTATTTGATAAAATTTTTAACATTAAGTGCTCATTCTTCACACCTTAACTGCATAAAAACTGATAGGAAAACGTTTCACATCATCTGATGCACAATTGCTGCAGTAGTTGACTCAAGTGCAATAATTTTAATTCACTACTGCAGTGCAGTCAGTGCAAAACTGCTAGAAAAAAAGCAAGGTAACACCTACACAGTGGATTGGACTGGAGTCAGTGGACTACCTCAACAGTATGGCACTCACTGCAACTACTGCAGTCAGTGCAAAACTGCTAGAAACAAAGCAAGGCAACAGCTACACAGTGGATTGGACTGGAGTCAGTGGACTATCTCTGCAGTCTGCAGTATGGCACTCACTGCAACTACAGCAGTCAGTGCAAAACTGCTAGAAAAAAGCAAGGTAACACCTACACGGTGGATTGGATTGGAGTCAGTGGACTACCTCAACAGTATGGCACTCACTGCAACTACTGCAGTCAGTGCAAAACTGCTAGAAAAAAAGCTAGGCAACAACAGCTACACAGTGGATTGGACTGGAGTCAGTGGACTACTGCTGCAGTAGGGCACTCACTCACTGCAATAATTTTAAATCACTACTGCAGTAGTGATTTCAATTTATTGCAGCAGTGAGTGGCGCACTACTGCAGCAGTAGACCACTGGCACTGACTCCAATCCACTGTCTATTTTTTTTCTAGCAGTTTTGCACTGACTGCAGCGCAGCACAGTCAGTGCAAAACTGCTAGAAAAAATAGATAGACAAAAGCTAGACAGTGGATTGGACAAACTCAGTGGACTGGTGGACAGACACTACTACTACACTTTCAAATTAATACTCCCAGTTAAGTAGAACAATATTATAGTGCAGAAAGAAGAACATTTCAGCATGTTCCCCAGTTAAACAGCTTCTTTTCTTTTCATAAATTTCTGCCACTTCACTAAAACCACGCTCACTTGGTACTGAGGAAGGAGGAGCAGAAAGGTATCTTCTAGCATGAGAAGCAAGTCTTTTGTAGCATGCCTCACTTTCTTTCCACCACTGAAGAGGATCACTTCTTCTGTCAATTACTGGTTCCTTCAAATAGAGAAGAAGTTCATCATCCGGGCTCATTATTGCCGATTCTGATGAATCCTCTGCATGGGGTCCCGATAAAACACTGAACATTGCATCTTTTTGACCACAATGAATTTTCTCTTCTGTCCGCTGTCTTTTGGGACATTTTTCTCCTGCATCCTGCTCTTCCACATTAGAAACCTTCTCTTCTTGACTTTTCTTTTCTTCAGGAACCTCCTGCACCTCCTGTTGAATATCTTCTGTCAGCCATTGTTTTGCCTTGGCCAATACATCATCAGAAGAGAAAGGATGGTTCTTGTATCGAGGATCCAAAAGACTTGCAAGCACAACATTTTTATTCTCCTCAGGCTTCTCAAACCTTTTGGCGAGGCTGTCCCTCATGGCCTGCCTACATGCTTTGATGCCACGTGTGTTGGATCCTTCATTCTGTTGAAAAAGCATCTTCAGGACTCTCACACATGGGATCACAGATCACAGATCCAAAACAGCGAAGGAAAGGCCTGCACAATCAATGGAGGGGCCACTGATGTGTCATTTATCAGGGGCCACAGACATGTCATTTATCAGGGGCCACAGACATGTCATTTATCAGGGGCCACAGACATGTCATTTATCAGGGGCCACAGACATGTCATTTATCAGGGGCCACAGACATGTCATTTATCAGGGTCTAATAAAATATTCTTGATGGTCTTAAAATAATCAAACATACACACAGTATTATTAATATTTTATGCTGTTTATTACAAACCTATTATATTGTATATACACATACCTTTGTTCACAACAAACTCAGCTAGCCAGCTATGAATAAAAATAAGAATTATTATAATTATTCGTAGCTGGTTTGTTGTGAACAAAGGTGTATATGTATATACAATATAATGGACCTGTGTGGCAGCATGGTTGTCGTTTCATTGAATTGCATCTGAAATAGTCAAGCATTTCTCTGTAAGCATTGATACTTTTATGTTTTATTAAGTCTGTAGCGGCAGGACAAAGCACTGTGGCAGGCCAGCGGGGGGGCTGTGAACACCATGTTTTCTCGCACCAGGCGACACCAATCCTATTGACGCCACTTCTTCTGGGTCCTCCAGTCGGGTCCAGAGGCGCACGGGTGCAGGCCTGCCAACCACAGCTGAAGAAATAGGTGGAGAGGTGCCGCAAAAAGCTCCACCCCCACCGCCTCCAGGATCCTACATACGCTGCATGCGTATCATGTGCTGGGCCGGTAACTGACTTCACCACCAAAATGGTAGCAGTCTTTAAAAGGTGGGGTATACATGGGCAGGGCAAACTGGGTGGAGTCAGGGGCGGAGGCGAAGGGGGCGGCAAAATTAGGTTTCGCCTAGGTTGGTAAAAGTCCTGGCACCAGCCCTGCCTGGAGGTGTGACAGACACAGCTGGAGGAGCATGGCTGCCTAACCTTTCATAGTGGTAGCCCCGAGGCAGGGCTTGTGCCTGGAGAGAGAGAACCATTGGCAGCCGAGCAGAGCCCTGGTGGTAAGTGAACAATGAAAAACACATTGAGATTCTATAACTGACTGTATACTGTAGTGTGTGTGTGTGTGTATATATATATATATATATATATATATATATATATATACCTGTATATATATCTTATATGTGTGATCTCTCATATGCTCATATGTGTGATGTTATCCCCCCTCCTCCTCCGTCCCCACTCCCCCCCCCTCCTCCTTCTCTCCCCCCTCCTCCTCTCCCCCTTCCTCCCCCTCCTCCTCTCCCCCCTCCTCCTCCCCCTCCTCTCCCCCCTCCTCTTCCCCCTCCTCCCCCTCCTCTCCCCCCTCCTCCTCCCCCTCCTCTCCCCCCTCCTCCCCCTCCTCCTCTCCCCCTCCTCTCCCCCCTCCCCCTCCTCCTCCTTTCCCCCCTCCTCCTCCTCTCCCCCTCCTCTCCCCCCCTCCTCCTCTCCCCCTCCTCTCCTCCCCTCCTCCTCCTCCTCTCCCCCTCTTCTCTCCCCTACTCCTCTTCTCCCCCTCCTCCTCCCCTCCTTCTCCCCTCCTTCTCCTCTCCCCCCCTCCTCCTCCTCTCCCCCTCCTCTCCCCCTCCTCCTCCTCTCCCCCTCCTCTCCCCCCTCCTCCTCTCCCCCTCCTCCTCCTCTCCCCCTCCTCCTCTTCCCCCCTAATTTTCCCCCTCCTCCTCTCCCCCCTCCTCCCCCCCCTCCTCCTCCTCTCCCCCTTCTCTCCCCCCTCCTCCCTCCTCTTCCCCCTCCTCCTCTCCCCCCCCTTCTGGCCCAACTCCCACTGTGACTGAAAGCACGCGCGCCGCCAAGAGAGGGGAATGTCTGGTGACGTAGACCTACGGCGCCAGACAATAACGAGCCACTGTGCCGCAGTAGCAGCACAGTGAGCAGTGCGGAAGTCGTTAAAGTAGTGGTCAGTGCCCCCCATTACGTTGGTGGTCAGTGTACCCCATTACATTTGTGGTCAGTGTGTCCCGTTACAGTAGTGGTCAGTATGCCCCATTAAATGAATGGTCAGTAGCCCCCCTAACGCTGGTGGTCAGTGTACCCCATTAAATTGGTGGTCAGTGTGCCCTATTAAATTGGTGGTCAGTGTGCCCTGTTACAGTAATAGTCAGTGTGCGCCAATAAATTGGTAATTAGTGTGCCATATTAAAGTAGTGGCCAGTGTGCCCCATTACAGTAGTAGTCAGTGTGCTCCATTAAATTGGTGGTCAGTGTGCCCTATTAAATTGGTGATTAGTGTGCCCCTTTACAGTAGTAGTAAGTGTGCCCCATTACATTGGTGGTCAGTGTGCCCCATTACAGTAATAGTCAGTGTGCACCAATAAATTGGTAATTAGTGTGCCATATTACAGTAGTAGTCAGTGTGCCCCATTAAATTGGTGGTCAGTGTGCCCCATTACAGTAGTAGTTAGCGTACCCCATTAAATTGGTGGTCAGTGTTCCCCATTACAGTAGTAGTCAGTGTGCCCCATTAAATTGGTGGTCAGTGTGCTCTATTATAGTTGTGGTCAGTGTGCCCCATTAAATTGGTGGCCAGTATGTCCCATTACATTGGTGATCAGTGTTCCCCATTACAGTAGTGGTCAGGGTGCGCCATTAAATTGGTGATTAGTGTGCCCCATTACATTGGTAGGCAGTGAACCTCATTAAATTGGTAATCAGTGTGCCCCATTAAATTGGTGATTAGTGTGCCCCATTACAGTAGTAATCAGTTTGCCCCATTAAATTGGTGATCAGTGTGCCCCATTACAGTAGTTGTCAGGGTGTGCCAATAAGTTGGTGGCCAGTGTGTCCCATTACATTGGTGGCCAGTGTACCCCATTAAACTGGTGATTAGTGTGCCCCATTACAGTAGTGGTCAGGGTGCCCCATTAAATTAGTAATTAGTGTGCCCCTTTAAATTGGTGATCAGTGTGCCCCATTACAGTAGTGGTCAGGGTGCCCCTTTAAATTGGTGATTATTGTGCCCCATTAAATTGGTTATTATTGTGCCCCATTACAGTAACGCTCAGGGTGTCCCATTACATTGGTGGTCAGTGAGAGTAGTGTACTCACAGGATCAGCAGGAAAGGAGGAAGGGGTGGGCTCTTAAATGTAAAAACAAGCAGTGACCAATCAGAGTGGCTCTGTGCCTTTGCATATGATATTTTCTGTCTAATAACAGCACAGATCACATGAAGCGTGTGACATTGTGCCGGCAGTTTAGTTACCCCCAATGTTATCTGTACCTTCACCCGTTATACTGTAAAGTGCTGAACAAACAGTTGGAATTATTTAAATCCTGTATAATAAAAATGGAGGCGATGTTACATTTGATCTGTGACTTTCTGTTCTGCACAGGTGACTCTTCATCAAATAACCCCGCTGGGGACACCTCCAACAATTATGACCGCATCTGTGATTGCAAGAGCCTGCCACCTGTAACCACCAGTCTACAAAGGATGACCACTCCCACCACCAGTCTACATGGAATGACCACTCCCACCACCAGTCTGTATGGGATTACCACTCCCAACACCACTCAGCCCTGCAAAGGTAGGAAGGGTTACTTCTTATGTATGTATTAATAAATGTAGCACTCACTCCTGTAGGGTCCGCTGAAGATTTAAACAGGTTCTTTCCCAAGTTAGTGCAAAGCAGTCAGGCACACAGCAGCAGTCCATTCAGGAGTGCCCGAGGTCCTCCATTCTCTCTCTCAAGGGAAGACGATCTCCGCTGGGCTTCAGCCTATTTACCAGGAACCCACCCAACATCTCGGCACACATCCCCAGAATTTGGATCGGCCCTAACAAATATTCAGGCCGAGTATTTGAAACATTTTGCCCTAATCTCCAGAAGCTTCTCCTAGAGTCAGGGGAAGGTAATCAAACTCCCAGTCTGTGAAGCTTCGAGCAGACCAAACTTAATGATTCCAGCTTCTGTAGCTCAAACAGAAGCCTGTGTAGGAGGGCGCTACATCAAGTAATGACTTGGCGTCAGAATCTTGGAGTTCCAAAGAGCTCATACTGATTAGAGGGAGAAGCATCTGAGGCAGACATGTGTATCCCAACCCTCAGAAAGTCTAAAACAAGGTAACTAATTACTTCCGTCCTGTGCAGCACACAATCATAAAAACCTTCTGTAGAACCCATTAAGGGTGGGTCTCTTTAGGCTTCTCGGCAGACCATCGCTCCTGGCTGCAAAGAACATTCCTCCCTCCTTGGTGATGGACAGTACAGGGAGAGGGGAGCAGGACAATGAAAGACTCTCTTTAATGACTAGGGATGAGCTTCGTGTTCCAGTCGGACGTGAGTTCAACTCGAACATCGGCTGTTCGCCCGTTCGCCGAATGGTGAACAAATGGGCTTCTTCGCTGAAAATTCGAGTGCCCGCATCCATAATGCACTGCGCGCTTGCAGTGCATTATGTGATTGGCCAAAGCATGCACATTAACCTCCATGCTTTGGCCAATCAAATCATCTCTGCCATGATTGGACAAAGGCAGGCTACCTTTAGCCAATCATGGCTCAGGGGCTAAGGACACGCCCCACACTATATAAGGCTGCTTGCACACAGCAGCTGCTTATAAAGTGTGAGGGCGAGATAAGAAGTGGTTGAGGCAGGGAGAGGAATGTGATGTGCACTCTATCAGACAGTGCAGTGCAGAGTAGTCTACTTAACCACTTAAGCCCCGGAAGATTTTACCCCCTTCCTGACAAGGGCCTATTTTGCGATTCGGCACTGCGTGTCTTTAACGGACAATTGCGCGGTCGTGCGACGCCGTACCCAAACTAATTTGACGTCCTTTTTTTCCCACAAACAGAGCTTTCTTTTGGCGGTATTTGATCACCTGTGCGATTTTTACTTTTTGCGCTATAAACAAAAAAAGAGCGTCAATTTTTCAAAAATAACAATATTTTTCACATTTTTTAATATGAAATTCCCCCCCCAAAAAAAGTAAAAATCTAAATTTTTTAACATTTTGGGCCAATTTTTTTTTTTACCATATGTTTGGTAAAAAAAAATCGCAAAAAGCGTATTTTGATTGGTTTGCGCAAAAGTTATTGCGTTTACTAACTAAGGGAAAGATTTTTGTCATTTTTGTTGTTTTTTTTTTTTTTTAACGAGTAATAGCAGCGATCTGCGATTTGTTTTTTGCGGGACTGCGACATTGCGGCGGACAGATCGGACCCCTGACTGACATTTTTGACACTTTTGGGGGTACCAGTGACATTACTACAGTAATCAGTGCTATAAATATCCAAAAAAAAAAAGCTAAAACAAGATATAAATACACATATCATAGTGTAAATACTGAGACCCCACCCTAAACAATAGGTGAGCAAATCAGCATAATTTACAATCCGTGGAAGACAGGTGTTTGAGCTGATGGCATGCATCTGTTACAAGTCTGACCAACTGAAGCAGTCCAAACCATCAATTTATCTGTCACATAGTTTTTTCACTGTCAGTGACGGTGCGAACCGTCACATAGGGTATACGCAAGTGACCAATTAAAATACTCTATCACCTTATATGATGTAATCGATAGCCCTATATATAGATGAAGATGTGATGGGTATACAGTATACGCAATGACCCGATATGATGTAATTGATAGTCCTATATATATATATAGAGATCTATGTATGGTATATGGTGTATGGTATGCACTACTGAATATACTTCTCACTATCTGATCTCTGAACTTGTAAAAAGCACAAATCTCTCTCCCTCCCTACACTGCTAGGAATGTCTCACTGCACTGTTTGACAAACTGCAAAGAAAAAATTCTCTCCCTGCCTCAAACACGTTCCTCTCCCTACACTGCTAGGAATGTCTCACTGCACTATCTGGCAAACTGCAAAAAAAGCTATTCTCGCCCTGCCTCAAAACGCGTTCCTTTCCCTGTCTCCTCGCCTGCACAATAATCACACTACACGCTGCGACTGCGCAAGCAGCCTTTATGTATTGTGGGGCGTGTACTTGGCCCCTGAGCCATGATTGGCTAAAGGTAGCCTGCCTTTTGTCCAATCATGGCAATCATGGAGATCATTTGGATTGGCCAAAGCATGAGGTCAGGGTGCATGCTTTGGCCAATTACATAACCAACTGCACGCGCCGCACGCGCGCAGTGCATTATGGGATTTCGAATTTCCCATGAAGAAGCACATTTGTTTGTCATTCGATGAACGATTAAACGAGCGATGTTCGAGTCGAACTTAGCTTCGATTCAAACTCGAGGCTAATCCCTACTCAGCGGCTAATCCCTACTCAGCGTCTTAATGCTAGCTTGGCCAAATTGCTAGCACTACAATTGCTGCCTTTTCATCTAGTTGACTCTGCCCCCTTTAATGGATTTGTAGAAAGTGCTGTATCACAGTGGCAGGTTTTAAAAAATACATTTCTTTTTGCGTAAGGCCATTTCGGCTCTCCACCATCATGTGGAAGGTAGTGTTTTGCCTCATTGGACAGAGCAGTCAGCAGGAAGGTTCACATTACTGCTGACTCTTGGTCCAGCAGGCATGGACAGGGACGTTACATTTCCTTCACAACGCACTGGATAACACACTGGGAAGGATGCAGGACAGGGTTCAGTGCTGGAGCTTGTTTTTCCACCATGCCTCCAAAAAGCTGGTGCTGGTTCTGCCACATCTGGCTTCTCCACCTCCTCCTCCTCTTCTTCTTCCTCTATGTCCTCTTCTGCTGAATTGTCCTCTGAAGCAGCAGTGCTGCCTAAGCGTTTAAGGGGCTACGCAAGCAGTCAGGCTTAAAGATGCAATGCAGTGCTTCAGTTGGTCTGTCTAGGGGATAGGAGTCACACTGGGGCAGAGATTATGTCAGCTCTTCAGGGGCAGGCTCAGACTCAGAGATGGTTGACACCACGACAGCTTCAGCCAGGAATGGTTGTATGCGAGAATGGCACCAACCTTCTCTCCGCCCTCCGACAGGGACACTTGACACATGTTCCATACTTGCCACATGTCCTGACTTTGGTGGTGCAGCATTTCTTGAACAGATACCCGGCTTCCAAGATCTCCTGAGGCAGGCCAGAAAAATCTGTTGCCATTTCCGGCGTTCATACAATGCCTGTGCTCTGCTATCTGACATTCAACGGGAATTCAACCTGCCCACCAACTGCCTCATTTGTGACATGTCCACCAGGTGTAACTCAACATTGGCAATGCTGCAGCGGCTGCACACGCAGCAGAGGGCCATCAATGAGTACCTGTGTGGGTATAGCACAAGGACAGGATCAGGAGAGCTTGGCTTCTTTTCACTACACCAGTGGCTGCTCATAAAGAATGCATGAACTGTCCTGTCACCATTTGAGGAGGCCACAAAGATGGTGAGCCGGGACGATGCATGCATCAGTGGCACTATCCCTCTTGTCTACTTGCTGGAGCACACACTTTGTGGAATCATGGACAGGGCACTTGAGGCAGAACAGCGGGGGAGGAGGAGGACTTCCTTTCCTCACATGGCCCCCTTTATGCAGATATCATTCCTGCAGGGCCACAAAACACACAGGAGGAAGAGCAAGAGAAGGATTGTGGCAGCATGGATGTAGAGGATAACATACATCAGTCTTCAAGGGATGGTTTTCATTCCCCAGAAACCCCTGGAATGGAACCTGGTTGGGGAGAGATTGCTTCTGACAATGTCATCCTTAGTGACCCAGAGGACTCAGAAGCTCATGCCTCCTCAAACTTACATTGCATGGGCTCCTTCATTCTGCAAAGCCTGCGAAAGGACCCGAGGATGTGTGCTATCAACAAGGAGAGGGATAATTACTGGTTGGCAACTCTTCTTGACCATGTTACAAGGGTAAAGTTACAGAGCTCATCCTGCCTTCGCAGAGGGAGCAGAGGATGAAACATCTTAAGGACGCCTTGAAAAAAAATTGTGTACCACCTTTCCAGACACTGGGAGGTTAACATTCTCTGGACGTGTTTCTGAGGCATCGTTCAGCCAAAGGAGGAGTGGTGGAGAAGGCGGCCGGCTGACCGATGCCTTTAAACAGTTCTTTAGTCCTTAGCACCCAGGGCTGTTAGGTTTAAGCAACCATCGGCAGCGTCTCCATCATATGGTGAAGGATTATCTAGGGACAAGAGCAGACTTGGAGACCTTTCCAACTGAGCATCCACTGGGTTACTGGGTCTTGAGGATGGACCACTGGCCAGAACTTGCTCAGTATGCAATCAAGCTACTAGCCTGTCCTGCTTCCAGCGTGCTTTCAAAACGGACATTCAGTGCTGCTGGAGGTTTTGTGGGGGAAAAAAGAGTGCGTCTGTCCATAGACTCCGTTGACCAGCTCACTTTTATCAAAATGAATCAGTCCTGGATCAACAGCAGCTAGGGGTCTGCCCTTCCTTGAAGACTGCATATGCTGCCTATCCTATTCCTCAATCTTGATTCTGCTAGCTTCCAACAATGTTTTTGGTTTAGGTCACCACCAACACCCAAGGCCTAATTTTTCTGCACTTGTATGACAGGTGCATACAATTTAAATTTTGTATGTAATTTTTAACAGCAGGCCCTGTCCCTGTGCCCTGCGCCCAGCAAGAGTAACTGTCAGGGGTTAGGGTGTTCAGGCACCACCAACACACAAGGCCCAATTTTTCTGCACCTGTATGACAAGTTCATACAATTTCAATTTCGTATCTAATTTTTAATGGCAGGGTCTGTCCCTGTGCCCAGAAAGAGTAACTGTGAGGGGTTACGGTGTTCAGGCACCACCAACAACAAAGGCCCAATTTTTCTGCACCTGTATGACAAGTACATGCGATTTCAAATTGCTATGACATTTTTAAAAGCAGGGCTTGTTCCTGCGCCCAGCGCATTTTTTTTTTCTGATAATTTTGGCGTACCAGATCCAAATCCATACTAGACCCAAAGGGACTGGGGGGACCCTACGTGTTTTTTTTTTGTTTTTATATCTGTATTGCAGGGAGCCAACAATACATTACAGCCGAGAGCAAGTTTAAATTACATTTTTTCCTTTATAAATGTCAGTATTGCTGCAGCAGGCTACAAACATCGCACAAATGCGCCACTTTACAGGCACATTAAGGGGATCCCCCAGGCACGATCTTTAAAGGAATTTTTCATTTTTATTGTTTCACTTTAAGCGTCATTAAAATCAGTAAATCACTGCTACTTTAAAAAAATGATCCTTTTTAAAAACTTTTTTTGCATTGGTACATGTACCCCAGGTCAGTACCCGGATCCCCATACAGTTTTTTTGGGCAATAACTTGCATTTACGCCTTCAAAATGAAGACTTTTGATTTTTGACATTTGAGTCCCATAGACTTCGAGTTCAATTGTTCGAACAAACTTTCCCTCCTTTCGCGGTGTTCTGGTGCGAACCGAACAGGGAGGTGTTCGGCTCATCACTATTAATGACTATGGGAACTATGAGGTCCCATCGAGGTGGGGGGGGGGGGGGTTTGGTCCACATTTTCATCCCAAATTTCTCTCTTTTATCTTACTACTGTTTGCTTGTATGTATTACTTTATTCATTTCAGCTTTTGTAACATTTTGTAACTGTCTTACCACCGCCCTCCTTGGAATAATAAATATAAAAATGAATAAGCCTTTTTTATTGCTCTAAAGAATGCACTAATCTGAAAAAATGAGGACAGCAGGTCAGTAAAATTCAGGGTATACTAGAGGCTGCACGGGGACACAGGAGTCATGAAGGTGTACAGGTGTATGACTGGAGACACAGGGCCAGCCAGTACCTGCCTACCACCTACCTACTATCAGCCAGTGTCTGCCCTTCAACTGACTGCTACCAGCCAGTGCCAGCCCTCTACCTGTCTGCTGCCAGCCAGTACCTACCTGTTCCAACCTGCTGCTTACCTGCAATCGCCCAGCCAGGCCATTCCACTGTGATCCACTGTCAGCTTCCTTCTGCACTCTATCAGGAGGCCTCATCCAAAAGTGTAAGAGAGGTGCATAGTCCATTGTGACGGGAGTCACTTTGGGCATGGGGGTTGTGGACCCCAAATTCCTTTAGAGAGGTTGGGGGGGCACCATGCCCAGCCTTATGGGGCTCTCTTATGTTTAAATCACCCTGCATCTGTTATGGATGCAGGGTGACCAGGAGGGTGGTGAACACCGAAAATATGGGTGGACTACTACAAATGGGACAGTAATATTCAGGAATAATGTCGCCCTTGTAACATGAAGACTTTTGTTCCCTTTGCCATGAGGTTTCTGAGCAGGAAGCCCACTCCTAATATGGTCATCCCAGGAAGTCCTGAGGAGCCGGACTGTCTAAGGTGGCTCCCCATTCAGCTATTGTCAGGTGTGCTAATACATAATGTGACGAGACCCTTGCTCGCTCTGTCCGCTCTCCCGACACTCCTCTGTTTCTAGTCAGTCAGCTTGCAGATCGCAACGTCTGATGGTTCGGTCAACCAAGAATCCGGGATCCGAACTACAGCTATGTGCCGTTTGGAATCCATTAGAACACACACCAGGCAGGCTGTATGTAAGTTCAAACAGGAAGACAAATTATTGGAAGAACACGGCGCACTTTTATACAGAATTTCTAACATCCTGCCCCCAACAACCGCTTTCCTATTGGTCAATTGTAAAGTACCTGCAGTTCCCATTCTGGTCCTCTCCAGACATGCAAATGAGGGCTCGAAAATGAGTCATTAGTGATTGGTCAGATAGCTTGACCAGGAAATGCAAATGAGAACTTGAAAATGAGTCAACAGGGATTGGTCAGATAGCTTTGACCAATGCAAGGAGACAGAAGCCCCAGGGGGCAGTCAATGTACATAATAGTCAGACACAGAACAATGGTTCCCTAACGAGCCCTCAATACACATTACTCTGTGTCAATACCTCCCTTAGCAGACAACAGGTGCGGTCATTATTAGCACACCTGACAATAGCTGAATGGGGAGCCACCTTAGACAGTCCGGCTCCTCAGGACTTCCTGGGATGACCATATTAGGAGTGGGCTTCCTGCTCAGAAACCTCATGGCAAAGGGAACAAAAGTCTTCATGTTACAAGGGCGACATTATTCCTGAATATTACTGTCCCATTTGTAGTAGTCCACCCATATTTTTGGTGTTCACCGCCCTCCTGGTCACCCTGCATCCATAACAGATGCAGGGTGATTTAAACATAAGAGAGCCCCATAAGGCTGGGCATGGTGCCCCCCAACCTCTCTAAAGGAATTTGGGGTCCACAACCCCCATGCCCAAAGTGACTCCCGTCACATCCATAAAGTCCTGCATCCTTAGCCAGGAATGTGCATTATCGAAAAAGTCCTGCTCTTTGCCTGCTTCCCCCCTAATGGGAGATAGAGCCTTAAAGCCCACAGCTTGCTGTAGCTTGGTTTTCAGGGCTTCCCATATCTAAGAGAGAGAACCGTCTCCTCACCTCAACTGTTTATATGCCATCTGCTGGCAGGGGCAGGGGCAGGGTTGGCATTAACTCAGAACGTCCCCTGCTTTTAGTGGCATCCCACCTATGAGGACCTCTAGTGGCTCCTAAAGCACCTAAAACATCTATTAATCTGAATTGTCCTGAGCCGAACCAATTCCACTTACTCTAGCACCACATAGTATTCATAAAGGAGATTTGTACCCTTATCCTACACCACTACCTCTCTGCTGGAACAAGTAAAGTAAGTTGAGATTTTACCTGTGCTGTGGTAAAGCAACAACCTGCTGTTCACTCCTTGCACTTTCTCGGTACACTTGTAACGGACCACCCACATTTGGTGTAGTAGGCAGGTTATGGAAACCCCTTCCACATCAGTAGGCATGGCCAGAGGCATCACCTTGATACTCCTGTGAGCAGGACTGGTACTGGTACCAAAATATAATGGTATAGATATTCCTTTGGCTGGCCCTCCTCTGCCAAATCTTACAGTTCCATCACGTATCATGAAGTGGACTTCCCCCACTCTCTGCTTTCTAAAGCCCCGTACACACGCTCAGATTGTCGGCCAACTGATCGGCCAACTTTTGTCCAGTGTTGTTTGTTGGTTGGAATGTGCTCTAGTCTTGCACTGGACGTTTGTTGGCCAACAAAAACCAACTTCAGAAGATGTCATGTTCTGGTCTACTTTCCGTGTGTTTTTTCTTCTCTGAGCATGCCCAGTCTTGCTCATCTGATTTTTGTCTGTACTGACTGAGGAACAATCGGCCGTTCTTTGTTGGCCAACAAAAATTTTATAGCATGCACACCAGATTTTTTTCGGCCGAAAATTCACAGTTGGTTGTCGGAATCATCATACTAACAAGCCAACAATCGGCAGATCGGACGTTGGCCAACAATTTACGGCCAACAATCTGTGCGTGTGTACGGGGCTTAAGTCCTGAGGTCCCCCAATGCTACTGCCTGGCTGTTCTCTACTTGCAGGTGGCTGACTATCTTCTCCAGGGAATCCTGATCCTCTGTCGGGAGATGGAGGGTTAACCTACTTGCTGCCCTCTCTGGGGCTTTGATAACCAGTTCTGCATATTGATCTGGTGGAATCTCATATGATCAGATCAGACCACTTTCCAAGCCCTGATCTGGTTCTGCATTCTCAGGTAGCTGCTATGGCAGGAATCCTAGGAGCAAGGGAGTTTTACGGGCAGATGGTAGAAATAATAATAGCAAACAAGGAATAGGGGAAGTTCACTGGAAAAATAAACTGTGCAGTATCGCTAAGTACAAATGCAGTTACTTGGGATACTGGAGGAGGAGGCTTGTTGTAGCTACATTTTCAGGGAGCCAACCAGACAGACTCCACAAGGTATGGCTGGATGAGCCTTTTGGTCTGGAGGTTCAGTTGGCTAAAGGCAATGACACCCCTCTGGAAGGGCAATACTCTGAAATCTGCTGGCAGAGTGTCCAAAAACAGCGACTGGGGCTTTACAGAGATGTGTGCTCTTGCACCCTCTGCCAGTGACCCACGCGACAGACAAAGCAATGGAAGAATCAGTATTTAGTAACTGGTTATGTACCCAGTCACTGCTGTCCCATCAGGCATGGTCTCTCTTAACACCAAATTGTGGGAGGATGTGGAATTTTTAATCTCTGGGTGTGTCTAGGAGTCTGGGGATGATGGTATCCCATACAAATGTTGGGAATTAGGTTAAAGGAACCTACAACTCCTGCTGAGAAAGGTGAATAGAAAGGATCCCGCTACAACAGGTGATAAGATTGTCATGGGGGGGGGGGCTTAAATGCAATGTCCCTTGAGTCGTCTTAAATGCAAATTTCCTGTTAGAGTTCAGCAAAGCGATAATGTGAATATTGACTAATATGTCTCTTTTCCTCCTGCAGATAGGTTGGCCGACCTCTACATGATGAGCATGCAACTTAGTTGGTGGGACGCCCTACGCTACTGCCGCAAACACTACACCGACCTGTTCAGTGTGCGGAACAGCAGCATCCAGAACCTTGTGGCCTCCACATTTGGGAACACTAGTATGCCAAAGACTGGACTATGGATTGGCCTCCGCAGGCACAAAGTGTGGGGGTATCTATACTGGACAGATGGGGAAACCACCGACTACATGAACTGGGGGAATGGTCAGCCCAGTGACCCCATCACCAACATGTGTACCCTAATCTCACCAGACAAGAACTTCACCTGGTATGACCAGTGCTGTGCCACGAAGCTTAACTTTATCTGCTACTGACACCCCTTCTGGGATGTATCTAACACCCACCATTCCCCTCCCCCCTTTGGGACATATAACACTTACCAATCACTACTGACCCCCCCTCCCCCAGGATATATTATATCCACCAATCATCAATGAGACTCCTCCCCTGGGACATAAAAACCCACCAATCACTACTGACACTTCTTTAGGGATGTATCTCATCTCATACCCACCAATCACCACTGTGGCCCCTCTCCCATTTGTGATATATAACACCCGCCAATCACTACAATCACTACTCACCCCCCTCCCCCAGGATATATTATATCCACCAATCCTCAATGAGACTCCTCCCCTGGGACATAAAAAATCCACCAATCACTACTGACACTTCTTCAGGGATGCATCTCATACCCACCAATCACCACTGTGGCCCTTCTCCCATTTGTGATATATAACACCCGCCAATCACTACAATCACTACTAACCCCCTTCCCTCCAGGATAAATTATACCCACTAATCACCAATGAGACTCCTCCCCTGGAACATAAAAACCCACCAATCACTACTGACACTTCTTCAGGGATGCATCTCATACCCACCAATCACCACTGAGACACCTCCCCCCTTTGGGGTATATAATTGGCCACCCTCCCCCAGGATATATTACACCCACCAATCACCATTGATGCTCCTCCCCCTGGGATATATAACAGACACTGATAACTACTGACACCCCTCCCGGGATATATCACACCCATCAATCACCACTGGGACCCCCCCCTTTGGGATATGAAACATCCACCGAACACTACTGACACCCCTCCCCCCATCATATATTACACCCACCAATCACTACTAACCCCCTCCCCTACGGTATATATTACATCCACTAATCACCATTGAGATTCCTCTCCTAGGATATATAGCACCCTCCTATCATTACTGACACCCCTCCCGCAGTATATAACACCCACCTATTACTACTAACAACCCTCCCCCTAGGATATATTACACCCACCAATCACCATTGAGACTCCTCCCCTGGGAAATATACCACCCACCGATTACTACTGACACCCTCCTCCTAGTTTATATTACACCCACCAATCACCATTGAGACTCCTCCCCTGGGAAATATACCACCCACCAATCACTACTGACACCCTCCTCCTAGTTTATATTACACCCACCAATCACCATTGAGACTCCTCCCCTAGGATATATACCACCCACCTATTACTACTGACACCCCTCCTCCTAGGATATATTACACCCACCAATCACCATTGAGACTGCTCCCCTGGGATATATAACACCCACCTATTACTACTGACTCCCTCCTCCTAGTTTATATTACACCCACCAATCACCATTGAGACTCCTCCCCTGGGATATATAACACCCACCTATTACTACTGACACCCTCCTCCTAGTATATATTACACCCACCAATCACTACTGACACCCCTCCACCAGGAAATGTTAGGCCGCCCATCACTAATGAGGCCCCCTGCAGAAATTTATTACATTGGCTGGTCACTGGGGGGGGGGGGGGCATTGGGGGTTGTCAAACTTTTTTTATTCAATGCCAGAAGAATTATTTTCTGTAGTCGTCTCCTTTTAATATTGTTTGCTAATAACTTTGTGACTTCTGTCTTTTCTACCCTTAAAAACCTGAGAATTGATAAGCTGGTGTTCATTGCTCAAAAGGATGCAATAAAATGAACGGTTTGTTGTGCACTTGTTGTGTGTGTAGTTGTATTACCAACGCCTGTATAATTCACCGAGTGTGGCTGCACTCTTGTGTTCTCTATATTGCGGCAGTTGGCTGACAGCCATTGAGATGGCCAATCTGATTGCATACAGGTTAGTATCTGTGTATGGAAGTTAATGGTGGGCAAAGATCGCATTGCCAGACATGGATCTGTGCCGCTGGTGTGTGTATGGGGAGTGGGAAAGATGACTGCGTAGTATTCTGGTTCACAGAATAGTTTAGGGAATCTCAGAAGTGTGGGGAAATCACTGCAGCCCCCTTGTCTTATACAGGGGCTACCAGACAAATTTAGTACTGCTGGGTGGTAGATATTCTTGGTTGGTTTATAGTCTACATGTTCATTTGGTTTTCCCCTAAATTCATGTAGCTGTGCTTTCCCCCTTCTGCCAGTAGGTGTCACTGTCTGGTACCTCTGGTATTATTATGACATGTTACGGTAAAACTGGCTTATGAATAGTCCAACCAGTAAGATTTTCCTGGCTACTGATGCATGCTGGTAGAGGAAATGCCTCCAAAGTGAGGGGAATCCTTGATTGTCCCCATTGGAAGATTTCTTCTTCTCAATTCAAATTCCTGTAACAACCTAAAATTTAGGATTTTCTTTCATAAGCATTCCAATCCCCCTCCGCTCTCATCAAGAACTGACGAGTGCGGACTGATGATGGCCCCCACTCATCAATTTTAATGATGGTTTTCTCCACAAGTGCTGAAACTATAGGGCCTGGCCCTCCATCTGTCAATGCAGTCTGCCCTCCTTCGAACCTGTATGTAACATCGGGTGGGTGGGTGGGCAGTGATCACTGAGGGCAAGCCAAGCTCTGTCATTGAGGTTCCAGATCTCCTTCAAGGACCAGAAGGGAAGACGTCCACCACCCACTCTTTCCTGCAGTCTGGATCCCCAGCCAGTTATGAAAAACCAAGAACAACATAAGTTGGAGCAAGATAATGACCATTTATACCTGAACCTAATTACGGAGCATGCTGTGGGTACAAGGACGGAGTTAAACATGTGCAATGTATACAGTGAGAAGGTTCACACTTTAACCTTGTACCTCTACCCAACACCCAATATTCAATGTTTCGTAGCCATGCCCAATTTTCACCATGAAATGCAGAAGAGGCCCTCCTTCTCCCTTCCTCTGTGGGCCCTGATCTTCCAGTCCACCCTTGAATAAAGGTCTTCTGAATGCAGTGACCGAGGGGTGAAATGCCTTGTTTGTGGTGATTGAAGACCAAGCAATTATTCTGAAGATAGGATCTGATGATAAACTTTGTCATACATTGTATTGATTTCCAGGTGTGATATGATTTATATTTGGCCAAAAGCGCAGTAAACAGTAACGGCTCCCATGCAACAGAATTCTATCCCAGCCCGCTGGTTGCACTATTGCTGATTGGGATAAGTACCGGTGTTCCGTGAGAATTACCTACCCCCGTCACTTCCGGTTCACGGCAGTCTGTGTAACGCGAGCGGTTACATTAAAACAGCTGTGCTGCAATATGAGTCATCTCCGCTCCTGTCCCTGTCACTTCCCTGATCTCGGCTACTAAATATAAAAGCGGCGGCGGCTGTATGAAAAGATAAATCACGGAGCCGCCAGCAGCTTTTATATTTAGTAGCCGAGATCAGGGAAGTGACCGGGACAGGAGCGGAGATGACTCATAGTGCAGCACAGCTATTTTATGTCACCGCCGCGTCGGTAGGTTTTTTTAACGGACACCGAGATCGTTTCAGACTAGTGCGCATGCGCACTAGTCTGATCCTCAGCTCTTCCATTAGGTATCCGGAGCTGTGAGCATGCGCACTAGTCTGATCCTCAGCTCTTCCATTAGGTATCCGGAGCTGTGAGCATGCGCACTAGTCTGATCCTCAGCTCTTCCATTAGGTATCCGGAGCTGTGAGCATGCGCACTAGTCTGATCCTCAGCTCTTCCATTAGGTATCCGGAGCTGTGAGCATGCGCACTAGTCTGATCCTCAGCTCTTCCATTAGGTATCCGGGGCTGTGAGCATGCGCACTAGTCTGATCCTCAGCTCTTCCATTAGGTCTCCGGGGCTGTGAGCATGCGCACTAGTCTGATCCTCAGCTCTTCCATTAGGTATCCGGAGCTGTGAGCATGCGCACTAGTCTGATCCTCAGCTCTTCCATCAGGTATCCGGGGCTGTGAGCATGCGCACTAGTCTGATCCTCAGCTCTTCCATCAGGTATCCGGGGCTGTGAGCATGCGCACTAGTCTGATCCTCAGCTCTTCCATTAGGTCTCCGGGGCTGTGAGCATGCGCACTAGTCTGATCCTCAGCTCTTCCATTAGGTCTCCGGGGCTGTGAGCATTCGCACTAGTCTGATCCTCAGCTCTTCCATTAGGTATCCGGGGCTGTGAGCATGCGCACTGCTGCGCTGCTCAGCTGTTCCTGGCCGGAAGTGACGAGGGTAGGTTTTTCTCACGGGGTAGGTAATTCTCACGTTACACCGGCTCGTCAGGCTCTCTCTAGGACTACAGGAAAATGGCGCCCATCTGCGCATAGTCTTGGCACACTGTAAAACCTGATGTGAATAAAAATGGCTTCAGCTTTGTCCCCCACCCATAGGAGAGCCCCCTCTAATGCATTTTACTGATGTGGCATTTGGGTGAAATGCGTTAGAAGGGGTTCTCCTATGTGTGGGGACAAACCTGAACACATTTTTTTTCATACAAAGTTTACAGTGTTCTGAGACTGCGTGTGGATGGGTGCCATTTTCTCGTGATATGACTTATGTTACACGTGGTATTTTGCTTTGTTTCACTTTATAATATCAGCTATTGGGTAGACTGTGGCTCTGTTTTCATTGGATATTTATGTCTTATTGTCTTTCACTTATTTATATAAAATCAAATCATCATCGTTTTCCTAGAAACTTGTGTTTTTCCCATACAATGAATAGTCTCATCTTAGAGTTCTAATGGTCTGGGGTTGCATGTAGCAGAATACATATGGAGGTCCATGTCCAGGGTGTCCCCCATTATCCCTCCGAGCCAGTGCTGGGAGGGGGGCACACAGGGAGGGGATTAGTGCTGGGAGGGGGGCACACAGGGAGGGGATTAGTGCTGGGAGGGGGGCACACAGGGAGGGGATTAGTGCTGGGAGGGGCACACAGGGAGGGGGATTAGTGCTGGGAGGGGCACACAGGGAGGGGATTAGTGCTGGGAGGGGCACACAGGGAGGGGATTAGTGCTGGGAGGGGCACACAGGGAGGGGGATTAGTGCTGGGAGGGGCACACAGGGAGGGGGATTAGTGCTGGGAGGGGCACACAGGGAGGGGATTAGTGCTGGGAGGGGCACACAGGAAGTCGGATAAGTGCTGGGAGGGGCACACAGGGAGGGGATTAGTGCTGGGAGGGGCACACAGGGAGGGGGATTAGTGCTGGGAGGGGCACACAGGGAGGGGATTAGTGCTGGGAGGGGCACACAGGGAGGGGATTAGTGCTGGGAGGGGCACACAGGGAGGGGAGTAGTGCTGGGAGGGGCACACAGGGAGGGGATTAGTGCTGGGAGGGGCACACAGGGAGGGGGATTAGTGCTGGGAGGGGCACACAGGGAGGGGGATAAGTGCTGGGAGGGGCACACAGGGAGGGGATTAGTGCTGGGAGGGGCACACAGGGAGGGGATTAGTGCTGGGAGGGGCACACAGGGAGGGGATTAGTGCTGGGAGGGGCACACAGGGAGGGGATTAGTGCTGGGAGGGGCACACAGGGAGGGGGATAAGTGCTGGGAGGGGCACACAGGGAGGGGGATTAGTGCTGGGAGGGGCACACAGGGAGGGGATTAGTGCTGGGAGGGGCACACAGGGAGGGGATTAGTGCTGGGAGGGGCACACAGGGAGGGGATTAGTGCTGGGAGGGGCACACAGGGAGGGGGATAAGTGCTGGGAGGGGCACACAGGGAGGGGATTAGTGCTGGGAGGGGCACACAGGGAGGGGGATTAGTGCTGGGAGGGGCACACAGGGAGGGGATTAGTGCTGGGAGGGGCACACAGGGAGGGGATTAGTGCTGGGAGGGGCACACAGGGAGGGGATTAGTGCTGGGAGGGGCACACAGGGAGGGGATTAGTGAGGGACGATTGTCTCTTTCTCAGCAGATAAAAGCTGATAGCAGGGAGGGGGACAGATCAGATTCAGGTGCTGGAGGAAGATTTCTGTATTTGTTGTCCATCACTAATCCCCCTCTCTGTGTGGGCCCCCCCTGTGTGCTCGGGGCCCCCTACAAGAGGGCTGGTGGTCCCCCCCTATCAGCGGCCCTCCCTGCAGCCTCTGGTCCCAGCTCTGAGCATTCCAAGCAGCCATTTAGCTGACCCGGTCCTGTCCCAAAATACAGCCTTAGCACTTTCTCTACAGTCCTTCACTCTGCTCTTCATTAACATATATTATCACAACCCAGACCCCCCCCCTATTCACTTTCTTATCCCCAATAACTGGTGAACTGTGGTTTGGCCAGTGTGATTGGATGTGCGTTTTACCTGGATTTTAGGTGCACTCAGGGCCGTCTTTAACACAGGGCAAAAGGGGAATCTGCCCCGGGCCCAGCCATTGTTGTGGGGGCCCAAAGCAGCAGCCCCTTGTGCCTGCACTGCCCACAAATAGTTGATAAGTGCATTTGGTAGGGCCCAAGAAAATATTTTCCCAGGGTCCAATCAATACTAAAGACGGCCCTGGGTGCACTTCTATTGAATTCTATTACAGTGCGTTTTCTGAAGCCGCGTCAAAGATGCAGCATGCAGGACTTTAACCACTTGCCGACCGCTCACATGGAGCGTACTGCAGCAAAGTGGCTCGATATCTTCCAGCGACGTGATCACTGCCGCTCTTCCCCGATCGTCGGGGATCGAATGTGGAGATCCGCCCTCTTGTATAAACACAAGCAGGCGGATCTCCTAAGTGACAAACAGTGACAGATTGCAGGATCCACCATAGCTGAACCTGCGATCTGTCCCTGTGTCACACAACCCCCTCCCCCCCCACACGTCAGTAAGCACCAGGCATGCATTAACCCCTCCCTCTCCAATAAAAATTAACCCCTTACCTGCCAATATCATTATTACAGTAACAGTGCATATGTATAGCACTGATTACTGCAGTAATGTCACTGGTACCCCCAAAAGTGTCAAAAATGTCAGTCAAGGGTCCGATCTGTCCGCCGCAATGTCGCAGTCCCGCAAAAAAATCGCAGATCGCCGCCATTACTCGTTAAAAAAAAAACAACAAAAATGACAAAAATCTTTCCCTTTGTTAGTAAACGCGATAACTTTTGCGCAAACCAATCAAAATACGCTTATTGCGATTTTTTTTTTACCAAACATAGGTAGCAGAAAACAAATTGGCCGAAAATGTTAAAAAATTTAGATTTTTACATTTTTTTGGGGAATTTCATATAAAAAAATGTGAAAAATATTGTTATTTTTGCAAAATTGTCGCTCTTTTTTTGTTTATAGCGCAAAAAGTAAAAATCGCACAGGTGATCAAATACCGCCAAAAGAAAGCTCTGTTTGTGGGGAAAAAAGGACGTTAAATTAGTTTAGGTACAGCGTCGCACGACCGCGCAATTGTCCGTTAAAGTCACACAGTGCCGAATCGCAAAATAGGCCCTGGTCAGGAAGGGGGTAAAATCTTCCGGGGCTTAAGTGGTAAACTGACAATTGCGCGGTCGTGCAACGCCGTACCCAAACGAAATTTACATCCTTTTTTCCCCACAAACAGAGCTTTCTTTTGGTGGTATTTGATCACCTGTGCGATTTTTATTTTTTGCGATATTAATAAAAAAAAATCGACAATTTTGAAAAAATAAAAATATTTTTCTACTTTGACAGTTAAAAAATATCCAATATTTTCAATTTTTGTGATATATTTAGGCCAAAATGTATTTAGCTCCATGTCTTTGACAAAAAAATTCTCAATGAGGGTATTTTTAACCGCTTTAAGACCGGAAGATTTTACCCCCTTCCTGACCAGGCCATATTTTGTGATTCTGCACTGCGTCACTTTAATGGAAAATTGCGCGGCCGTGCGACGCTGTACCCAAATTAAATTTATGTCCTTTTTTTACCCACAAACAGAGCTTTCTTTTGGTGGTATTTGATCACCTGTGCGATTTTTACTTTTGCGCTATAAACAATAAAAGAGCGACAATTTTGAAAAAATAACAATATTTTTCACATTTTTTTATATGAAATTCCCCAAAAAAAAAGAAAAAAGTAAAAATCTAAATTTTTTTACATTTTAGGCCAATTTGTTTTCTGTAAAGCAGAAACACCAATCCATGCCTTCCCCTAGTAATAGCACCTCCCCCCCCCCCCCCAACACTGAAACACTGGCTAGGCACACATTTAACCCTTTGATCGCCCCTGATGTTAGCCCCTTCCCTGCCAGTGTTGTTAGTACAGTGACAGTGCATATTTTTTAGCACTGATCCCTGTATTAGTGTCACTGGTTTCCACAAAATGTCAAAAGTGTCCGATTTGTCCACCGCAATGTCCCACTCGGTCCCTGATCGGGGAAGAGCGGCAGTGATCACCGCCACTCCTCCCCATGCCCGACTCCTGCTGTGTCTAAATGCAGCGGGAGCGAGCCTCTGGCGGCGCGTGCGCGCCGCCCACAAGGGGAGGAGTCCAGTGACGTAGGTCTATGTCGCTTGAAGATATCGAGCCACTTTGCCGCAGTACGCTCCATGTGAGCGGTCGGCAAGTGGTCAAAGTCCTGCATGCTGCATCTTTGATGCGGCTTCAGAAAACGCACTGTAATAGAATTCAATAGAAGTGCACCCAGGGCCTTCTTTAGTATTGATTGGACCCTGGGAAAATATTTTCTTGGGCCCTACCAAATGCACTTATCAACTATTTGTGGGCAGTGCAGGCACAAGGGGCTGCTGCTTTGGGCCCCCACAACAATGGCTGGGCCCGGGGCAGATTCCCCTTTTGCCCTGTGTTGAAGACGGCCCCGAGTGCACCTAAAATCCAGGTAAAACGCACATCCAATCACACTGTTGTTATTAATATTTATTTGTGCAACTTCTGCATTCATGCAAAAAGATTTAACAGTGTAATTTTATAAAATAATTTTTTGAGGGCGCATTTAGGGGCGGGGCAGAGTAGGGGTTGGGTGGGGCAACTGGTGGCGAGTAACCCTTAAGGCCTGGCTAGTAGCTCAGGACTTTAAATTTTGAGCCCTGGCCTATAGAATACGCCCAATATTACCCTCCCCATAGTGCCTTCCCTTTGAAGTTCTACCCATAGGGATTCTGCCTCCTCCTTAGCTTCATTATTAACCACTTTACCACCGGAGGATTTTCCTGCTTTATGTCCAGGCCACTTTTTGTGATTTGGCACTGTGCGACTTTAACCGCTTGCCGACCGCCGCACGACTATTTACTGCGGCAGTCGGCCCCTCACAGGCAAAGCGTTGTAGTACTACGTCATTAGCCTGTGAGGCTCTAGGGAGGCGCGCTCCCGTTCCCGTGCGCTCATGGACCCCCCCCCCGCGCGTGTGACCAGCGGACCCGATGTTCGCCGGTCACTCGCGATCTTCCGTTAGAGCGGGAGAAAGGCAGGCGGCTAATGTAAACAAAGCCGCCTGTCATTCTCTCCTGTGTAAGAATAAAGATCACACGGTTCTACTATGTAGGACCGTTGATCACTGTTCCTACACCTCAAGCCACAGCCAATCACAGTAGAAAGCACGCCCCTAGGGACACACATAACCCCTCCCTCTCAAAAAAAGTTAACCCCTTCCCTGCCAGTGTCATTTTTACAGTAACAGTGCATATGTATAGCACTGATTACTGTAGAGATGTCACTGGTAACCCCAAAAATGTCAGTCAAGGGTCCGATCTGTCCACCACAATGTCGCAGTCCCGCAAAACAAATCGCAGATCGCCGCCATTACTCGTTAAAAAAAAAACAATAAAAATGACAAAAATCTTTCCCTTAGTAAACGCAATAACTTTTGCGCAAACCAATCAAAATACGCTTATTGTGATTTTTTTTATAGGTAGCAGAAAACAAATTGGCCTAAAATGTTAAAAAAAAATTTAATTTTTACTTTTTTTTTGGGGGAGAATTTCATATATAAAAAAGTGAAAAATATTGTTATTTTTGCAAAATTGTCGCTCTTTTTTTGTTTATAGCGCATGATCAAAAAATCGCACAGGTGATCAAATACCACCAAAAGAAAGCTCTGTTTGTGGGGAAAAAAAGGACGTCAAATTCGGTTAGGTACAGCGTAGCATGACCACGCAATTGTCCGTTAAATTTACGCAGTGCCGAATCGCAAAATACCCCCTGGTCAGGAAGGGGGTAAAATCTTCCGGGGCTTAAGTGGTTAAGCATCATTAAAATCACTGCTCCTGTAAAAACTATTTTTTTTACATTTTTTTTGCATTGACACATGTCCCCCATGGCAGGACCCGGGTCCCCATACACTTTTTTGGGCCAATAACGTGCATTTAAGCCTTTAACCACTTAAGCCCCGGAGGATTTGGCTGCTCAAAGACCAGGGCCTGTTTTGCGATTCGGCACTGCGTGACTTTAATGGACAATTGCGCGGTCATGCGACGCTGTACCCAATTGAAATTGACGTCCTTTTTTTGCCCCACAAACAGAGCTTTCTTTTGGTGGTATTTGATCACCGCTGCGATTTTTACTTTTTGCGCTATAAACAAAAAAAGAGCGACAATTTGGAAAAAAATAACAATATTTTTCACATTTTTTATATGAAACTCCCCCAAAAAATGTAAAAATCAAAATTTTTTAACATTTTAGGACAATTTGTTTTCTGCTACATATGTTTGGTAAAAAAAAAAAAAAGCAATAAGCGTATTTTGATTGGTTTGCGCAAAAGTTATTGCGTCTACAAACTACGGGAAAGATTTATGTCATTTCTATTGTTTGCTTTTTTTTACGAGTAATGGCGGCGATCTGTGATATTTTTGTGGGACTGCGACATTGCGGCGGACAGATCGGACCCCTAACTGACATTTTTGACACTTTTGGGGGTACCAGTGACATTACTACAGTAATCAGTGCTATATATATGCACTGTTACTGTAAAAATGACACTGGCAGGGAAGGGGTTAACTTTATTGGTGATCAGTGGGTTAAGTGTATCCCTAGGGACGTAATTCTAACTGTGGGGGGGCGTGGCTTGTGATGTAACCACAGAGACATATAATCCTACATAGCAGGATCATATGATCTCTGCAGTTACACCAGGGAGAATGACAGTTGGTTGTGTTTACATCAGCCGCCTGCCTTTCTCCCTCTCCAGCGGGAGATCGCGAGTGACCGGCGGACATCGGAGCCACCGATCACTCGCGCAGGCATGTTAGTGAACGAGCGGGGGAGCGGTAGCACGCCTCCGGCGGTGCGCGCTTGCCCCCTAGAGGCTCATGGGCGAGCGACGTAGCCCTACATCGTTTTGCCTGTAGGGGGCTGACTGCCGCAGTAAATAGTCGTGCGTTAAAATGAGGACTTTTGATTTTTCTTGCTCGTGTCCCATAGACTTTAATGGAATTTGCAGGTTCAGAAGAACATTCCCCTGTTCGAGATGTTCTGGTGAGAACCGAACCGGGGGGGTCATCACTATTGGCTACAGCAGAATAAAGTGAAGGTTCTGGATTGGCCATCTCAGTCTCCTGACATAAATATCATAGGTCCACTCTGGGGAGATCTCAAACGTGCCATTCATGGAAGACAACCCAAGAATTTACCGGAACTGGAGGAAGAATGGGCGGCTTTACCATCTGAGAAGATAAAGAGCCTCATCCACAAATACCACAAAACACTTCAAGCTGTCATTGATGGTAACCACTTACCGCATATCAACGTACCGGTACGTTGGCTGACTTTACGGTGTTATACCGGGATGAGGCATCATCCCGGTACCGTGGTTTGAAGCCGACGGTCGGCTTTCCGTCGGTAACGACCGATGCGGCTCGGGAGCCGCTCGATCATTACCCGGGTGAGCGGGAGGGGACGTCCCCCTCCCTCCCGCCACCTTCTGTGGCTTTGCTCGGGGCTCCCGTCCCATCGAGAGCCCCGAGCACCCAGCTGGCACGTCCTGATAAATGTCGGAAACGGCTTTGATCGGGTCTCCGATGACGTAACCCGGAGGCGGCGTCCATGACGTCACTTCCGGGTTACTGTGCTGCAAAAGGCGGCAGATTTAAAAAACGGCTGTATGCAAAAATGCCGTTTTCAGCGTTTTGCATACATGGAAGTGCAGTGGAGGGGTTTGGGGTCTTTTAGACCCTCGATCCCTCCATAAAGAGTACCTGTCACTGCATATTGGTGTCACAAAGGATGTTTACATTGCTTGTGACAGCAATAAAAGTGATCAGATTTTTTTTTTTTTTTTTAAAAAACCTGTAATAAAGTTAAAAAAAGAAAAAATAAATAGGAACAAAAAAAAAAAATGTAGCCGCCCCGTCACCGTTAGCTCGCGCACAAAAAAAAACGTATACGGAAGTCGAGCTGCGAATGAAATCGCTGTTCAAACCACACATGTGAGGTATCGCCGCGATCGCCAGAGCGTGGGCAATAATTTTAAAAAAAGAGCTACACTCTAACTCTAAACTGGTAACCGTTAAATAAATTTAAAGTGTTGCAGATTGAGATCTCTATTGACCGTAGTTTGTCGCCATCCCACGGAGGGACGCAATTTTAAACCATAACATGTTGGGTATCTATTTACTCGGCATGACATCATCTTTCACAATATACAAAAAAAATGGGCTAACTTTACTGTTTAGTATTTTTTAAATGCAGTGAAATGTGATTTTTCAAATTTTTTCCCAAAAAAATGGCGTTTTAAAGACCGCTGCGCAAATACCGCGTGACAAAAAAATTTGCAATGACCGACATTTTATTCTCCAGAGTCTTTGCTAAAAAAAATTATATAATGTTTGGGGGATCTAAGTAGTTTTCTAGGAAAAAATACTGATTTTAGATTGTAAACAAAAAGTGTCCGAAATAGGGCTGGGGCTTAAGTGGTTAAAGGGGGCAATACGCGGTATTAGGAACTGGGGTGTGTAAACTTTTGATCAGGGTCAGTTGGGGAGTTTCTGTTGTCATTATGATATAAAAAGAGTAAAAACAGTTGATTGATAATAAATGGCTTCAGACAAACACTAACCACGAGTGATAGAAAAGTTTTTGTGTTCTCATTCATATTCTCTGAAAAATGGCCAAGGAATCATAAATTCTGCCAGGGTGTGTAAACTTATGAGCACAACTGTATTTATAGAGAAAGAGAAAGGTGTGTAGAGGTGGGGGAGGGGCAGGTGGTGTGATGACACGCTGTGCAGGTAATGTACAGATCCCTCATCCCTCCTCATCTCCTGTCATTGTCACCTCTGACTGTCCGGTAGCACCATGCTGAGCTTTGCCTGCCTCCTCGTCCTGCTGTGCCTCCAGCTGGCACCTCCTATACAAGGTACCCTCCTCCTCCTCCTAACTAATGCTTTGAAGGTTTTTGGGGTTTCTTTTATGTATGGATTTGAGGATGGTTAATACAGGTGTATCATGGGGTAATTTTATGGGTACTCTGGGTAATGGGTTTATCCATTGGGTGATGGGGTCATCTGATGGGTACTGTGGGTGATGAGGTCATCTGATGGGTACTGTGGGTGAGGGGGTCATCTGATGGGTACTGTGGGTGAGGGGGTCATCTGATGGGTACTGTGGGTGATGGGGTCATCTGATGGGTACTCTGGGTGATGAGGTCATCTGATGGGTACTGTGGGTGAGGGGGTCATCTGATGGGTACTGTGGGTGAGGGGGTCATCTGATGGGTACTCTGGGTGATGAGGTCATCTGATGGGTACTGTGGGTGAGGGGGTCATCTGATGGGTATTGTGGGTGATGGGGTCATCTGATGGGTATTGTGGGTGATGATGGGGTCATCTGATGGGTAATGTGGGTGATGATGGGGTCATCTGATGGGTAATGTGGGTGATGATGGGGTCATCTGATGGGTAATATAGGCAGAGGGGGGTCATCTGATGGGTACGGTTTGAGATTAGGTCATCTGACGGGTACTGTGGGTGATGGGGTCATCTGACAGTTACTGTGGTTGATGGGGTCATCTGACGGGTAATGTGGGTGATGGGGTCATCTGATGGATACTGTGGTTGATGGGGTCATCTGATGAATACTGTAGGTGATGGGGTCATCTGATGAATACTGTAGGTGATGGGGTCATCTGATGGATACTGTGGGTGATGGGGTCATCTGATGAATACTGTGGGTGATGGGGTCATCTGATGAATACTGTAGGTGATGGGGTCATCTGATGGATACTGTGGTTGATGGGGTCATCTGATGAATACTGTAGGTGATGGGGTCATCTGATGGATACTGTAGGTGATGGGGTCATCTGATGGATACTGTAGGTGATGGGGTCATCTGATGGATACTGTGGGTTGTGGGGACATCTGACTGGTACTGTGGATGATGGAGAGATGGAGGTGGTGGTATGGGTACCCATAGAGTCAGATCTATAGGAAGTTTCTCTAGTACAGATATGTAGGACCCCTCACACATAGACACAGATCTATAGCACACCTCCTGACCTACAGAACTCCTCAAAAATAGACATGGATCTATAGCACACCTCCTGATCTATAGGTTTTATATACAGTGATGTATCTCTCTCTATATTGCTGTATACCTATTGAGTGCTCTCCCCCCCCCCCTCCGTATTTCCATAGCATGGTGTACATAGGATAATGATGTGGTGATTAAGGGAGTCTTTGTGTGTTCTGTCATCACGACTTTTCATAATGATGTATACACACCGCACTATATATACACACTCTATATATACACAGTACTCAGAGCCGACTGGAGCTTTGCATGACGTCCTGTCACTGGAGATAATGAGAAGATTTATTACAGAGCCCACCAATTCTCACCAATCACCGCTCAGTATTCATGGCCAATAAGAAACAAGACAAACTGATACAAAGACATAGAAATGGAAAGAATGTAACAACCCGCCCTTCACTGCCAATATGCGTACACGTTATATAGATGACATAAACACCCCGATCAATCCAATCATTTCTTAAATCAATTAATACCAGAAATCAATGCCTCCATCTTTCACTGCCAGAGCCGTTTTTGCACGAGCGTTTAAAAGACATTTTCGGCCTGAAGATTATGTAAAACCCCCCCCAACATGATCTGAAAGTAGATCGCCCTAGAAAATAAAATGTTGGTAGCAGTGGCGGCTGGTCCTGAAAGTTTTTGGGGGGGCGCAAACAGAAAAATGTAATAGGCATTGCTTTGCGGCAAAAAACGCTGTAAAAAATTGCGTGGCTTTGAGGTCGCAAAAGTGTGAAAGGGGCCTTCAATAAATAAGGTACAGTGTGCCCCCTTTCAATGCAGAGAGACCAGCGTGCCCCTTTCAATGCAGTGACCAGCGTACATGCCCCCTTCAATGCAGTGACCAGCGTACATGCCCCCTTCAATGCAGTGACCAGCATACATGCCCCCTTCAATGCAGTGACCAGTGTACATGCCCCCTTCAATGCAGTGACCAGCGTGCCATGCCCCCTTCAATGCAGTGACCAGTGTACATGCCCCCTTCAATGCAGTGACCAGCATACATGCCCCCTTTCAATGCAGTGACCAGTGTACATGCCCCCTTCAATGCAGTGACCAGTGTACATGCCCCCTTCAATGCAGTGACCAGCATACATGCCCCCTTTCAATGCAGTGACCAGTGTACATGCCCCCTTCAATGCAGTGACCAGTGTACATGCCCCCTTCAATGCAGTGACCAGCGTACATGCCCCCTTCAATGCAGTGACCAGTGTACATGCCCCCTCCAATGCAGTGACCAGCATACATGCCCCCTTTCAATGCAGTGACCAGTGTACATGCCCACTTTCAATGTAGTGACCAGCATACATGCCCCCTTTCAGTGTACATGCCCCCTTTAATGCAGTGACCAGCGTACATGCCCCCAATGCAGTGACCAGCATACACGCCCCCAATGCAGAGATCAGCGTGCGTGCCCCCAATGCAGTGACCAGCATACATGCCCCAATGCAGAAATCAGCGTGCGTGCCCCCAATGCAGTGACCAGCATACATTCCCCCAATGCAGAGATCAGCGTGTGTGCCCCCAATGCAGTGACCAGCATACATGCCCCAATGCAGAGATCAGCGTGCGTGCCCCCAATGCAGTGACCAGCATACATTCCCCCAATGCAGAGATCAGCGTGCGTGCCCCCAATGCAGTGACCAGCATACATTCCCCCAATGCAGAGATCAGCGTGCGTGCCCCCAATGCAGTGACCAGCATACATTCCCCCAATGCAGAGATCAGCGTGCGTGCCCCCTTACTTACCTGGAGCAGCAGCGGCGGCGGGCGGCATCTCATCAGTCTCTCGGCGTCGGCTTCTTATCAGTCCCGGCGGCGCGTCTCCTCTAGTCCTCCAGCTCCCGCCTCCTCCTCGGCCAATGACATAGGGTTTGCCTTGCGGCCAATCAGGAAGCGCGTATCGGACGCGCTTCCTGATTGGCCAGGAGGAGGATCGGTGTAGCAATAGCGATTTTTCATTCGCTATTGTCACACAATGGGTGGGCTCGGGGCGCACTGCTCTTCGCCCCGGCTCCACCCTTTGCATCACCCTATTAGAGCCTCTGGCTCTAATCAGGTGATTAAAAAAAAAAACATTAAGCTCCATGCGTCCAGCGTCCCTGCATGCAGATTAGGGGGCCGGACGCATGGATGGGGGGGGCGGCGCCCCTGCGCCCTCAATAGACCGGTCGTCACTGGTTGGTAGCTCAAATTTTTTATGTTACACAGTATTATCGCAAGGGTTTACATAAAGAAACATTTCTATCAGAAAAATACACAAAAGGTAATTTTAGGGCACATAATCGCAATATATTATCCAATTGTTTGGTAAAATATAAAAGATGAGGTTGTACCGAGTAAATCGATACCCAACATGTCAAGCCTGAGTTTGCCTGCTTTGAGTAAGGCTTATTCCTGAAACGCTTAAGCCACCCTACCATATTTTGTACACTCTATGCTATGTGATCTTTTCGCGTGTGTGTGCGTGTGTGCGTGTGTGCGTGTGGGGTGGGCTAAAACATTTCTAAAAAGGGGTTTTTAAGTGTTTGGGTGTAACTTTAATTTTTTTACACTTTTTTCATTTTTATTTTTTTAATCACATAGGGGGCAAAAATTCCCCCCGTGTGCTGCATCTTTTGGTAACAGGTTCTTTTTAATGAGACACCGGGACCCCTGATTTCTCACCTGTCCTCCAAAGAAACTAAATGGAGGGCAGACCCATACATACCTTGGGTCATACCGGGGACAGTGACACCGGGACCCAGAAGAGACGTTCTATAGGTTACTTCCGTATCAGTAACAGGAAGGGGGCAGTAAGAAAAGGGCCTCCACACTGCCACCCAGTGGACCTTCAAGGTAAATTTCAAATTAACCACTTCAATACAGGGCAGATACACCCCCTTCCTGCCCAGGCCAATTTTCAGTTTTTTAGCGCTGTTGCATTTTGAATGACAATTGCGCGGTCATGTAACACTGTACCTAAACCAAATGTATGTCATTTTTTTCCCACAAATAGATCTTTCCTCTGGTGGTATTTGATCACCGCAAGGTTCTTTCTTTTTTGCTAAACAAATAAAGAAAAACTGAAAAGTTTGAAAAAAAAACAATTTTTTTGTTTATGTTATAAAATTTTGTAAATAGATACGTTTTTTCCTGCACTGATGAGGCCGCACTGACAGGCACTGATGAGGAGGCACTGATGGGGTGGCACTGATATGCAGCACGTATGGGCACTGATAGGCGGCATTGATATGCAGCACTGATGGGCACTGATATGTGGCACTGATAGGTAGCACTGATAGGCGGCACTGATGGGCACTGATAGGTGGCACTGATGGGCACTGATAGGCGGCACTTATGAGCAATAATGGGCATTGGTGGGCGGCACTGATAGATGGCAATGATGGGCACTGGTGGGCAGCACTGTTAGATGGGCAATGGTGGACAGCACTGATAGGGAGGGCAGCACTGGCAGGCTCCCTGAGCCCTGATTTCCATCCCTGGTGGCCATGGGTGGGCATCCCTGATGGTCATGGGTGGGCATCCCTGATGGTCATGGGTGGGACCCCTGCTGGCCATGGGTGGGCATCCCTGTTGGCTCTAGTGGCACCCCCCAAGGGTCTGCACTGGTAATCAATGCTTTGATTGCCAGCACAGCCCCCTTGTCAGGAGAGCCGCCGATCGGCTCTCCTCTACTCGTGCCTGTCAGGCACGAACTGAGGAAAGCCGATCAACGACTCTTCCTATTTACTATGTGACCAGCTGTGATTGGACATAGCTGATCACATGGTAAAGAGCCTACGTCAGTAGGTCTTTACCAAGATCGGAGATGCGGTGTGTCCACCGATCACCATTATCCTGCTGGAAGTCATAGGACGGCGGGTCAGGATAATACAACCACTTTGCCACCGTCAATCCGCTATAGGGGGCGGGTGGCAAGTGGTTAAATGAAAATGCAATTTACAAGTACGAATCAGACAATGGTTTGAACTTTGGCTGGACATTCTCCTGAACTTTGGCTGGACATAATCCTGAACTTTGGCTGGACATACTCCTGAACTTTGGCTGGACATACTCCTGAACTTTGGCTGGACATTCTCCTGAACTTTGGCTGGACATACTCCTGAACTTTGGCTGGACATACTCCTGAACTTTGGCTGGACATACTCCTGAACTTTGGCTGGACATACTCTTGAACTTTGGCTGGACATACTCCTGAACTTTGGCTGGACATTCTCCTGAACTTTAGCTGGACATACTCCTGAACTTTGGCTGGAAATACTCCTGAACTTTGGCTGGACATACTCCTGAACTTTGGCTGGACATAATCCTGAACTTTTGCCCGTTTAGCAGGAGCTGTAGATCGTATACAGAAGTAGTATTTACCCCTTCTATATATGATCGCTCTCGGCTGTCTCTGGTTCCTAAGGAAGCCGGCACCCACCATGTCCCTAAGAATCCCTGAAATCACTGGGAATTCCCACAATTTAAAGTGGAGTTCTACCCAAAAGTGGAAGCTCTGCTTATCTGCTTCCTCCCCCCCCCCTCCAGTGCCACATTTGGCACCTTTCAGGGGGGGAGGGGGGAACGGGTACCTGTTTTCAGGGATTTTTCCTTTTTTTTCTACTCTTTGCTGTTACAATGAAGATCATTGTGCCAGTAAAGTTTTCAACTGTCATGAATGGGTTAACCATTCCAAGCTGTGATCACTAGAGATCTGTGATTGGCTACAGCTAATCACCTGGTACAGGGTGCTTGTGATCGGCCCAGGTACCATGTGATAGCTGTGGGCCAATCAAAGCATAGTCAACACAGCTGGTATGAATGAATTTATTCATAACCACTTTGTTGACATTACGATTATGTGATCGCATAGTAATCGCATGATCACCAGGCCCCCGAGTACCAGGATCCACAATCCCCCTTAGCCTGAGTAGGCACATGACGTACGTGTACATGATTGTGCCTGCACGTGCCACCCTACCGCAGTATACTGTATTATTATTATAGAGGATTTACAGTGCCTTGAAAAAGTATTCACACCCCTTGAAATTTTCCACATTTTGTCAAGTTACAACCAAAAACGTAAATGTATTTTATTGGGATTTTATGTGATAGACCGACACAAAGTGGCCATAATTGTGAAGTGGAAGGAAAATGATACAAATAAATCTGTGAAAAGTGTGGGGGGCATTTGTATTCACCCCCCTGGAGTCAATACTTTGTAGAGCCGCCTTTCCCTGCAATTACAGCTGCAAGTCTTTTTGGGGATGTCTCTACCAACTTTGCTCATCTAGAGAGGACATTTTTGCCCATTTTTCTTTGCAAAATATCTCAAGCTCTGTCAGATTGCATGGAGAGCGTCTGTGATCAGCAATTTTCAAGTCTTGCTACAGATTCTCAATGTGATTTAGGAGCCTCTTCCTTCGACCCAGGTATTCTTTGCATGGAGCCTCTTCCTTCTACCCACGTAGTCTCCTTCTTATGTAGTCTCTTCCTTCATGTAAGGCCTTCTTCTTTTTATGGAACCTCTTCCGTCTACCAAGGTTTTCTCCTTCTTATGTAGTCTTTCTTCTACCCAGGTCTTTTCCTTCCTATGGAGCCTTTTCCTTCTACCCAGATCTTCTCCTTCTAATGAAACCTTTTCCTTCTACCCAGGCCTTGTCCTTCTTATGGAGCCTCTTCCTTCTACCCAGGTCTTTTTTTTTTCTTATGGAGCCTTTTCCTTTTACCCAGGTCTTCTTCTTATGAAGCCTCTTCCTTCTACCCAGGTCTTCTCCTTCCTATGTAGTCTATTCCTTCTTCCTGGGCTTTCTCCTTTTTACGTAGTCTCTTCCTTCTACCCAGGTCTTCTTCTTCTTATGAAGCCTCTTCCTTCTACCCAGGTCTTCTTCTTCTTATGGAGCCTCTTCCTTCTACCCAGGTCTTCTCCATCTTATGGAGCCTCTTCCTTCTACCCAGGTATTCTTCTTATGAAGCCTCTTCCTTCTACCCAGGTCCTCTTCTTCTTATGAAGCCTCTTCCTTCTACCCAGGTCTTTTTCTTCTTATGGAGCCTCTTCCTTCCAGCCAGTTCTTCTCCATCTTATGGAGCCTCTTCCTTCTACCAAGTTCTTCTCCATCTTATGGAGCCTCTTCCTTCTACCCAGGTAATCTTCTTATGAAGCCTCTTCCTTCTACCCAGGTCCTCTTCTTCTTATGAAGCCTCTTCCTTCTACCCAGGGCCTCTTCTTCTTATGAAGCCTCTTCCTTCTACCCAGGTCTTCTCCTTCTTATAGAGCCTCTTCCTTCTACCCAGTTCTTCTCCATCTTATGGAGCCTCTTCCTTCTACCCAGGTCTTCTCCTTCCTATGGAGCCTTTTCCTTCTACCCAGATCTTCTCCTTCTAATGAAACCTTTTCCTTCTACCCAGGCCTTGTCCTTCTTATGGAGCCTCTTCCTTCTACCCAGGTCTTTTTTTTTTCTTATGGAGCCTTTTCCTTTTACCCAGGTCTTCTTCTTATGAAGCCTCTTCCTTCTACTCAGGTCTTCTCCTTCCTATGTAGTCTATTCCTTCTTCCTGGGCTTTCTCCTTTTTACGTAGTCTCTTCCTTCTACCCAGGTCTTCTTCTTCTTATGAAGCCTCTTCCTTCTACCCAGGTCTTCTTCTTCTTATGGAGCCTCTTCCTTCTACCCAGGTCTTCTCCATCTTATGGAGCCTCTTCCTTCTACCCAGGTATTCTTCTTATGAAGGCTCTTCCTTCTACCCAGGTCCTCTTCTTCTTATGAAGCCTCTTCCTTCTACCCAGGTCTTTTTCTTCTTATGGAGCCTCTTCCTTCCAGCCAGTTCTTCTCCATCTTATGGAGCCTCTTCCTTCTACCCAGTTCTTCTCCATCTTATGGAGCCTCTTCCTTCTACCCAGGTAATCTTCTTATGAAGCCTCTTCCTTCTACCTAGGTCCTCTTCTTCTTATAAGCATCTTCCTTCTACCCAGGGCCTCTTCTTCTTATGAAGCCTCTTCCTTCTACCCAGGTCTTCTCCTTCTTATAGAGCCTCTTCCTTCTACCCAGTTCTTCTCCATCTTATGGAGCCTCTTCCTTCTACCCAGGTCTTCTCCATCTTATGGAGCCTCTTCCTTCTACCCAGGTCTTGTCCATCTTATGAGGCTCTTCCTTCTACCCAGGTCTTCTCCATCTTATGGAGCCTCTTCCTCCTACCCAGGTCTTCTCCTTCTTATGTATTCTCTTCCTTCTACCTTAGTTTTCTCTTTTTTATGTAGTCTCTTCCTTCCACCCAGATCTTCTCCTTCTTATGTAGTCTCTTCCTTCTACCTGAGTTTTCTCCTTTTTATGCAGTCTCTTCTTTCTACCCAGGTCTTCTCCTTCTTATGAAGCCTCTTCCTTCTACCCAGGTCTTCTCCTTCTTATGTAACCTCTTCCTTCTACCCAGGTTTTCCTCTTCTTATGGAGCCTCTTCCTTCTATTCATGTCTTTTTTTTTTCTTATGGAGACTCCTCCATCTACCCATATCTCTTCTTGGAGCTTCTTTCTTCTACCCAAGTTTTCTCCTTCCTATTGAGCATCTTCCTTCTACCCAGGTCTTCTTCTCATGGAGCCTCTTCCTTCTACCCAGGTCTTCTTCTTGTGGAGCCTCTTCCTTCTACTCAGCTCATTTTCCAGAATTCTCTTCTTTATGTTCAGCATGTGGCTGTGTTATCTCTATTCTTGGGTCTTTGGGTCTTATTGTGGAATTCAGAGAGGTGAAATGAGAGGTAATGGGTTTTATATCTTTCTTATTGTTCTTTGTGTAATTTAATCTTAGCCTGCAGTATCAGCATGTTTTTACCAATGTTCGGTAAGCCACACAAGCACTGCAGGAGGTACACCACATGTTTGGGGTGATGAGACACAAAAGAGGTAATTGTGGGTTCTTCTTCCATCCTCTTTCCTCCATGATATGCATTCACTCTACATTCGTTACATTTCTTAGATGGATCATATCCTCTTCTGTTGGGGCTCATCCACCAGAACGTAAGGTGCCAAAATATTCTACACACATAGTATACCTTTATAGATTTAATGAAGGAAGAGTCTGCTAATATATATTTAATCCAAGGGGAATCTTTTTACAATGTTTAAGATTTATTTTTGTTTGATTATTTTTATTGAGATTTTTTTTTTTTATTGTGCGAATCTTCGAGATCTTTGAAAGACATTGGCCAGTCTTAAGAAGAGATAAAACCTTAGAGGGGCCCTCCAACATTATACTTAACAAGGAGAGGTCAGCATTGCAGGCCTCCATTGTTCTTTCATGACTGGTTTCCACTAAAGTGTCAGCCTATACCAAAGCTGTATTTTAGTTATTGGTGGAGTTGGCTGAAATATTTTTAGGATCATAGTGGCGAGAAATGTGGGCCATCTCTTAAAATGGGTCCAGCTAGTATACAGAGCCTAGAAACTCAACACGGAGATGGTGGAAACCCTTAATAATGGGCACAGCAGGTGTACAGACCCGGGAACTTGGCACAGGGATGGCGGGAATCCTTTTGTAATGGGCACAGCAGGTGTACAGACCTGGGAACACAGCACAGGGAAGTGGAAACCCCTCATAATGGACACCACAGATGTTCACAGCTGGGAACTAAGCACAGGAATGGTGGGACCACCATATAATGAGCCCAGCTGGTGTACAGATCCTGGAACACAGCACAGGGATGGTAAGAACCCCTCACAATGAAAAAAGCAGGTGTACAAACCCAGGCACACAGCACAATGATGGTGGAAACCCCTTATAATGAGCACAACAGGTTTTCAGACCCAGGAACTCAGTGCAAGGATAGTGGAAGCCCTTATCATTAGCACCCTAGGTGTACAGACCCAGGAACTCAGCACAGGGATGGTTGGAACCCCTCATAATGGGCACAGACCAGGGAACTCCATACTGCTATACGAGATATAGAAGAAACTGTCAGGTGGTCTAACTTTCCACTAAAGATTCCACAAGAAAACTGAAATATTATTTTGAATGGACTCATCCTTTATTTTGGCCTTGCCACCTTCTATTCCTGTTCCATCTCTAGCATATGTTGTGAGTGCAGTCACTAATGTATAGTCCTCATTTTTCTCTCCTCTGTAGGGTCATCCACTCTCTACAGTGGCAAGATCTTTGTCACCGCTTTCATGGAAGCTTCTCCATTGGGAAGCAGCCAGTTTGAGCTCATTCTGAATGGGATTGACTGTTGTGCTATGGTCAATGTAACAATACAGGGTACCAACTTCTTCCAGAGCGTTACCCTCCAGCAGGGTGAAATGGTCAACCTTGCTATTCCAACCAGTGTCATGCTCAATGGGAGTTCTATCTCCTCTGCAGGAGTCATTGTGATTTCATCCAATAGCAGTATATCTGTCATCTCCAAGGTCTGGAGGAATGGTGGCTATGACTGGTCATACATCTACCCAGTGGATCTTCTAGACAAACAATACTATGTCATCACACCCATCTCAGCCTTTCCAAGCAATGCTCAATTTGCCATATTAAACTTGGACCAGGCAAATTCTATCACAGTGACATTATATGGTGGCACTGTCACATTCAAGGGCCAGTCCTGGTCATCTGGGAGCTCAACAAGTTTCCAGCTCTCACCCTACCAAGGCGTCCAGTTCCAGCTGCTTGGTGGTGACCTCTCGGGATCTTTCATACAAGCCAATAAACCCGTCGCTGTTCTGAGTGGCCATCAAGATTACCAGAAATATCCAATGTACTTATATGGCTACATCTATGAGCAGCTGCCCCCTGAAACTAGCTGGGGAAGATTGTTTGTTTTGCCGCCACTGTCTGTCCAGCCACGGAATGATGATGTAATTATGGTGATGGCTTCTCAAGGAACAAATCTGAATGTGTATAATGGGTCTGAGAGGGTGGCCTTTAAAAGTCTTTCAAGAGGAGACAGTTTTGTGCAGAAAATGAATACAAATGCTCTCTGGATAACTGCCGATCATGATGTGATGGTCATGTTTGTCTGTTCTGGAATTTCCAATAAGGCAAACACAACCCTAACTCCCTTCATGTCCAATGTGGTGGCCACCACAGACCTAGAGAATTCCCAGGTAGTTTATGCTTCCACTGGAATTACGACCAATCTGCTTGTAGTCACTGTTAGTGGCCAAATGTCAGGTATAGTGGTAGATGGAATCTCACTTATGCCAAACACCACCTGGAATGACAATGATTTCAAGACACTGAAATACTCCTGGCTGGAGGTGACCGTCTCCCCGGGATCTCACTGGGTTCAACAACTTTTGGATAAAGATGTCTGGGTCATGTCCTATAGCTTTACTGGTAATAATTATATTTATTTTGTTATTCCTACAATTTTATCAATATAGTCATTCAGCAATGATGCAAGCTGCACTGTCTGCACTGCATACATAATTTCAGGATTATTTCAGATGGAAATGTACGTTGTCGGTATGTAGCAAAAGATGGACAGTTACTGAAAGTATAGATTTGACCAATGGCTTACTTACCAAGGTTTCAGAATTAACATCTGAGATATTAACCACTTGCCGACCAGTCATTGGGACTATACTGTGGCAAAGTGGCTCGTTATCGTCCAGCGACGTAGACCTACGTCGCTGGACTCCTCCCCTTGTGGGCGGCGCTCGCGCACCGCCGGAGGCTCGCTCCCGCTGTTTTCAGTCACAGCGGGAGTCGGGCCAGGGAAGGAGAGGCGGTGATCACCGCCGCTCTTCCCTGATCGTCGGGGAATCGAGTCTGGAGATCCGCCCGCTTGTGTAAACAAAGCGGGCGGATCTCCTAAGTGACAGGCAGGGTCTGATTGTAGGGTTCAGCATAGCTGAACATGCAATCTGTCCCTGTGTCACTCAGTCACCTCCCCCCACACATGTCAGTAAGCACCAGGCATACATTAACCCCTCCCTCTCCAATAAAATTAACCCCTTCCCTGCCAGTGTCATTTTTACAGTAACAGTGCATATATATAGCACTGATTACTGCAGTAATGTCCCTGGTAACCCCAAAAGTGTCAAAAATGTCAGTCAAGGGTCCGATCTGTCCACCGCAATGTCGTAGTCCTGCAAAAAAATCGCAGATCGCCGCCATTACTCGTTAAAAAAAAACACCAAAAATGACAGAAATCTTTCCCTTAGTTAGTAAACGCAATAACTTTCGCGCAAACCAATCAAAATACGCCTATTGTGATTTTTTTTACCAAACATAGGTAGCAGAAAACAAATTGGCCAAAAATTTAAAAAAAATTAGATTTTTACATTTTTTTGGGGGGGGAATTTCATATAAAAAAATGTGAAAAATATTGTTATTTTTTCAAAATTGACGCTATTTTTTTGTTTATAGCGCAAAAAGTAAAATTTGCACAGGTAATAAAATACCACCAAAAGAAAGCTCTGTTTGTGGGAAAAAAAGGATGTAAATTTCGTTTGGGTACGACGTTGCACGACCGCGCAATTGTCAGTTAAAGTCGCACAGTGCCGAATCGCAAAAAGTGGCCCAGACATAAGACAGCAAAATCCTCCGGTGGTTAAGTGGTTAAACCCCTCCCATTGGTCTTTTCCCGCTCCACCCTATATTATTATTATTATTATACAGGATTTATATAGCGCCAACAGTTTGCACAGCGCTTAACAAAATGAAGGCAGACATTACAGTTATAATACAATTTGGAACAAAAGGAATCAGAGGGCCCTGCTCGTTAGAGCTTACAATCTAAAAGAAGGGGTCAATTGATACAAAAGGTAATAGCTGTGGGGGATGAGCTGATGAAGAAAGTGAAACAGTGTTATTAGTTAGAAGCCGGATAGGCTTCTTTAAAGAGAAGGGTTTTCAGGGATCGTCTAAAGATGGATAGATTAGGGGACAATCGGACAGATTGGGGTAGAGAGTTCCAAAGAATGGGAGAAGCTCTGGAGAAATCCTGGAGGCGAGCATGGGAAGAGGTGACAAGGGAGCTAGAGAGCAGGAGGTCTTGGGAGGACTGAAGAGAGCGGCTTGGTTGATATTTTGAGATCAGGTTAGCGATGAGCTGGGGGCAGAGTTGTGGATGGCTTTGTAAACTATTGTTAGCACTTTGAATTTTTTTCGTTGGGTGAGTGGAAGCCAGTGAAGGGATTGGCAGAGAGGGTGGAAGCCAGTGAAGGGATTGGCAGAGAGGGTGGAAGCCAGTGAAGGGATTGGCAGAGAGGGGTGGAGGACACTGAATGGTTGGTAAGGTGGATAAGTCTTGCAGCAGCATTTATTATGGATTGAAGGGGCGATAATCTATGTAAAGGTAATCCAATGAGGAGGGAGTTGCAATAGTCGAGACGAGAGATAACCAGGGCGTGAATTAAAAGCTTGGCGGTGTCGTTGGTTAAAAAGGGCCGTATTCTAGCCATTTTGCGGAGGTTAAGGCGGCATGATTTGGACAGGGATTGGATGTGAGCCTGAAAGGACTGTGCAGAGTCAAGGGTTACCCCTAGCACCCTGGCATGTGTGGAAGGACTGATAGTTGTGCCATTGATCTTGACAGAGAATTCCGGGGAAGGGGCACGTAGAGGAGGAAATATTATGAGCTCGGTTTTAGATAGATTCAGTTTGAGGAAGTGGTGAGACATCCAGGCTGATATGTCTGTTAGTAGATCAGTGATGAGGGAGGAGACTGATGGGGTGAGCTGAGGGGTAGAGAGGTAGATTTGGGTGTCATCAGCATAGAAATGGTAGTGGAAGCCATGGGAGGCTATTAGCTGACCCAGGGAGGAGATATAGATTAAGAATGGTAGAAGTCCAAGGACAGAATCTTGGGGGACCCCAACAGTAAGAGGAGTTGCAGGGGAGTAAGTGGAATTGTAAGTGACACTGAAGGTGCGGTGAGATAGGTAAGATTCGAACCAATGGAGAGCACAGCCACGGAGACCGAACAAACTGAGTTTTTTGAGAAGGAGGGGGTGGTTAACAGTATCAAAGGCAGCAGAGAGGCCCAAGAGTAAGAGTATTGAGTAGTGACCATTGGTTTTAGCTATTAGTAAGTCATTTGTAAGTTTTAGGAGAGAAGTTTCTGTGGAGTGTTGCCGGCGAAATCCAGACTAAAGGGGATCAAGAAGGTTATTCTCAATGAGGTGCTTGCTCAGGCGGTTGTAGACTAAACGTTCAAGGAGTTTGGAAGCAAAAGGGAGTAAGGAGATGGGTCTTAAGTTATTAAGATTGGTGGGGTCTAGTGAGGCTTTCTTTGGTATGGGAGTTACTAGCGCATGTTTTAGAGAGTTGGGGAAGATGCCAGTGGAGGGAGAGGTTGAAGATATGAGTTAAAGAGTGTAGGATAGAGTCAGAGGGTGACCGTAGTATCTGAGAAGGAACAGGGTCCAGGGGGCAGGAAGTTAGGTGGGCATTAGAAAAATTTTAGTGACTTCCTCTACAGTAGTTGGGTTAAACAAGGGAAGTATTGATTGTGCAGGAGGACAAGGTGTGTAAAGTGAGGGAGATATCTGTAGTGTAAAGATCTCTTCAAAATTGTATCAATCTTATTTTTGAAGTGATTGGCAATCTCTTGGGCAGTGAGTAAGTTAGTGGGTGGAAGCAACGGAGGACGAAGTAGAGCGTTGAAGGTCTAAAAGAGTTGATGGGGACTGTGTGAGAGGGTGTTAATGAGAGTGATAAAGTAGGTCTGTTTGGCAGTGTGGAGGCAGGAACTGTATTTTTGGAGGGCAGATTTATATTGGCTGAAATCTTGCTGTGACTTAGTCTTACGCCACAGACGCTCAAGAGCGCTGTAACAGATCCCCAATACTTGGACCAAGTATTTTTGTCTTAAGTCTCCAGAATCTCACGTGATGCAGTGACCTGGCCCCTCAATTCCCCCCAAACAGCCGAAGCTCAATGAAGGGTAAAACAAATGACCTTTTATTCACCAACTCACTTGCAATATATATCCAGCAATTAACATACCTGGCCATCTGGACAGACACAGGTGACATTGCAACATTATCATAATTAATTCAACAAACCCAAAACATAGCCAAATACACATTCCTAGAAGCTTGAACACACCTCACCTCTAAACAGATGAAAGCAGAAGACATAGGCTCCCAGACTGCACGTCTCCACCTTCAACACACCTTATTATAACTGTCAATACACATCCGCACAGTAGACGTCATTAGCATCTCTTTAGACCTCAATGTGTGGAGAAGTCCTCTGCTGCAACAGGCAGCTTTAGGCCTGTAACATTGATCCCAGTCTGAGTCTGTATCTTGGGGTGACATGGATTTGAGTCCAAAGCAACACTACTCCCATTGTCCCCCAGCATATACCCCCACACAGAGGTGCACTCCCCTACAAGCTAGGGCCCATAATCCGTGGGCAGGAGGCTGGCCTCCACACTCCTCCATTAGCCCTTGGTGAACGTTCCAGCAAATGGGCGTTCATCACAAGCGCAACTGCGTTTTTCGAGGCTTCTGGTATTGTCTGTCTGCCAGGGTTGTAGCGGTCGGGGCCTTATTCTGTGTGTAGAGAGGGGGGCCAAGGCATCCAGGGTAGATGACAGTGAACTGTTGTAGACAGAAGTGGCCATGTTGGGGCAGGAAAGGGATGAAATTGTGTTGAAGAGACAATCTGTAGCAGAAAAAAGAAGTTAAGGGTTAAGATGGTGAATGTTTTTACGGGTAATTGTTCAGTAGCTGGAAGGTAAGGAGGAGGACAAGGAGAGACTGAAACTAATGAGGTGGTGATCAGAGAGAGGGAATGGAATGTTGAAGAGGTTGCGAGGAGTGCATAGGTAAGAGAACATGAGGTCAAGACTGTTGCCATTAGAGTGTGTAGAAGCATGTGTCCATTGTTTTAGGTCAAAAGAGGAGGTTAAGCTCAAAAGTTTAGAAGTAGCAGGAGTGTAAGATTAACAGGGATGTTGAAGTCTCCAAGAATGATTGTGGGAATTTCAGAAGAGAGAAAGTAGGGTAGCCAGGCAGAGAAGTCATCAAGGAAGCCTGATACTGGTCCAGGAGGCCGATAGATCACAGCAATTCTCAACGAAACTGGAGAAAATAGACGAATACAGTGAGCTTCAAATGAGGAGAGAGACAGAGAAGGCGGTGGATGAAGAACCTGAAAAGTGCTTTGAGGGGAAAGCAGAATTCCAACCCCACCTCCTTTCCGTCCACTGGGCCTGGGAGAGTGAGTCCACAGGAGGCCACCATGGGAGAGGGCAGCAGGAGAAGGAGAGTCAGATTCTTGAAGCCAGGTCTCAGTAATTGCAAGCAGGTTGAAGGAGCTTGTGATAAATAGGTCATGGACAGAGGTGAGCTTGTTGCAAACAGAGCGGGCATTCCAGAGGGCACAGGAGAAGGGGAGGTTGGCTCTAGGCAGAAGAGGAATAGAAACCAGATTTCGGCTGGTGTCAGAGGATAGGGGGTGACGGGTATGTTTGCCAAAGGTAGATGATGGTGGTCCAGGATTTGGGGAAATATCTCCATAGGTTAGGAGAAGCAGAAGGGTGAGGGAGGTGATATGGGAGTAAGATTTATGAGGGGGGATACATCTCAGTGTCCTGTAGGTTTTATTGGTGTGTGGGTTCAGAATCAGCAGGAGTTGATGAGTGCAGTATAAAGGTGAGGATAGGAGTGAGGGTGATATATACAAGCTGTGGGACGTGAAGAGGGGTAAAGGAGAGAAAGTTTTAGGAGAGAGGATGCAAACATGAGAAGGAGAGTTAGGGATTGCATAATACAGGGTGGTGAGATTGAGAAGTAGACTGAATGTGAGATGGAAAAGTTGTATAGAGACTCAGGTCATCTGTAGTCTGTCTATTGGCTTGCAGTTGTATGCTTTGTGCATTCGCTGAAGTGCTGAGCCGAAGTGTAATACTTAATCCAATATTAATACTTTATCCAAGATGATAGTTGCCAATGCAATCCCCGCCTAGGCAACCCCTAGAAAGGGCTTAGATTTATACTGAGTTGGGTGGAGGTATTGCCAATTAATCAATTAGGATTGCATAGGAGGGACACATGGCTAACAGAATAAACTTCTCACACCAAAGACAGACTACAAGACATAGCAAGAGAGCAGAATGGCAGAGTAATAAAGATAAGGACAGCTGGTAATTTAGGTATAGACAAGAGAAAGCAAAATAAACATCAGTGTTCTATGGACAGAGGTAAAGATTTTGAAAGCAGCATAGATTACCATTGAGCAAATTAGAAACAAGGATTCTATTTCAGTTAAAGGTGGATTTTGAAAGCAGCATAGATTACCTGTGGAGGGATAGAGAAGAGCTTTTTAGATAGTGCTGAGCCGAAGTGTAATACTTAATCCAATATTAATACTTTATCCAAGATGATAGTTGCCAATGCAATCCCCGCCTGTGCAACCCCCTGCCTGTGTATCCCCCTGCCTGTGTATCCCCTAGAAATATATATATATAACCAGAACATGCTCCCCTTCCAACCTGGAAAGACCTAAACTATTAATACTATCCCTCTAAAATTAGGAATGTTGGAATGCAATGAATGTCATCAGGAGATGATTAGTAAGGAGTAGTGATCGAACGATATCGTTTTTTCGTTGCCGATACTGATATTTTGCCGATCGCACACCGATATTGGCCGATATTTTCACACATGAAATTTTGCAAACAAAAAACAAAAATTTTGACACAAATCTCTGAACATGTAAATCTTTATTTGATAACATTTTTAACATTAAGTGCTCATTCTTCACACCTTAACTGCATAAAAACTGATAGGAAAACGTTTCACATCATCTGATGCACAATTGCTGCAGTAGTTGACTCAAGTGCAATAATTTTAATTCACTACTGCAGTGCAGTCAGTGCAAAACTGCTAGAAAAAAGCAAGCTAGGCAACAGCTACACAGTGGATTGGATTGGAGTCAGTGGAGGACTACCTCTGCAGTATGGCACTCACTGCAACTACTGCAGTCAGTGCCAAACTGCTAGAAAAAAGCAAGGTAACAACTACACAGTGGATTGGACTGGAGTCAGTGGACTACCTCTGCACAGTATGGCACTCACTGCAACTACTGCAGTCAGTGCAAAACTGCTAGAAACAAAGCAAGGCAACAGCTACACAGTGGATTGGACTGGAGTCAGTGGACTGTCTCTGCAGTCTGCAGTATGGCACTCACTGCAACTACAGCAGTCAGTGCCAAACTGCTAGAAAAAAGCAAGGTAACAACTACACAGTGGATTGGACTGGAGTCAGTGGAATACCTCTGCACAGTATGGCACTCACTGCAACTACTGCAGTCAGTGCAAAACTGCTAGAAAAAAAGCTAGGCAACACAACAGCTACACAGTGGATTGGACTGGAGTCAGTGGACTACTTCTGCAGTATGGCACTCACTGCAAATACTGAAGTCAGTGCAAAACTGCTAGAAAAAAGCTAGGCAACAACAGCTACACATACACAGTGGATTGGACTGGAGTCAGTGGAGGACTACCTCAGCAGTATGGCACTCACTGCAACTACTGCAGTCAGTGCAAAACTGCTAGAAAAAAAGCAAGGCAACAGCTACACAGTGGATTGGACTGGAGTCAGTGGACTACTGCTACAGTAGGGCACTCACTCACTGCAATAATTTTAAATCACTACCGCAATAGTGATTTCAATTTATTGCAGCAGTGAGTGGCGCACTACTGTAGCAGTAGACCACTGACTCCAATCCACTGTCTATTTTTTTTCTAGCAGTTTTGCACTGACTGCAGCGCAGCACAGTCAGCGCAAAACTGCTAAAAAAAATAGATAGACACAAGCTAGACAGTGGATTGGACAGACTCAGTGGACTGGTGGACAGACACTACTACTACACTTTCAAATTAATACTCCCAGTTAAGTAGAACAATATTATAGTGCAGAAAGCAGAACATTTCAGCATGTTCACCAGTTAAACGGCTTCTTTTCTTTTCATAAATTGCTGCCATTTCACTAAAAACACGCTCATTTGGTACTGAGGAAGGAGGAGCAGAAAGGTATCTTCTAGCATGAGAAGCAAGTCTTTTGTAGCATGCCTCACTTTCTTTCCACCACTGAAGAGGATCACCACTTCTTCTGTCAATTACTGGTTCCTTCAAATTGAGATGAAGTTCATCATCCAGACTCATTATTGCCGATTCTGATGAATCCTCTGCATGAGGCCCAAATATAACATTGAACATTGCATCTATTTCACCACAATGAATTTTCTCTTCTGTCCGTTGTCTTTTGGGACATTTTTCTCCTGCATCCTGCTCTTCCACATTAGAAACCTTCTCTTCTTGACTTTTCTTTTCGTCAGGAACCTCCTGCACCTCCTGTCGAATATCTTCTGTCAGCCATTGTTTTGCCTTGGCCAATACATCATCAGAAGAGAAAGGATGGTTCTTGTATCGAGGATCCAAAAGACTTGCAAACACAACATTTTTATTCTCCTCAGGCTTCTCAAACCTTTTGGCGAGGCTGTCCCTCATGGCCTGCCTACATGCTTTGATACCACGTGTGTTGGGTCCTTCATTCTGTTGAAGAAGCATCTTCAGGACTCTCACACATGGGATCACAGAGGAAACAGATGAGTCGTAATGACTCACCTCCTGTGTCACTTCCTCAATGGGTAGGAGCGTCTCTATAATGTTGACTACTATGTCCCACTGATCGGCAGTAGGACAAGAATGTCCTCCAAGTCCATATTCACCAGAATATATAGTGAGAGCTCGCTTCTGCTCCAGTATCCTTTGTAACATTTGTAGCGTTGAGTTCCATCGTGTTGGAACAGCCTGTATCAGGTTGTTTTTGGGTAGGCCAAGGTCTTCCTGAATGCACCTCAGTTGCTGCTTGGCAAGAACAGAATGGTGGAAATGGCCTGCACACTTGGTTTGACAGAGCATCATTTACCACCAGTTGGAGGGTGTGTGCCATGCAACTGAGGTCTGACACTTCAGCAAGTTTCATACCTTCAACCATGTTCGCTCCACTGTCTCGAAGCACAAGCATCACTTGGTCTTCGCTGATTCCCCATTCTTCTAGCATGCCTAGAAACATTTCTCTAATGTACTCCCCAGTGTGGGATCCTTGCATCACTTTTGTATTCAATACCAAATGCCTTCTTGTCCATCCGCTGTCAATGAAGTGGCATGTAAGACTCATTAGTGATTCTGTTTGTCCTGACCAGCAGTCCGTCGTGAATGAGAGTGAGTTGCCAGCATTCTCTGGTTGCAGCATAGTCTTTACTTTGTCAACAACCTTTTGGTGAATTTTTTGCAGCATTTCAGTTCGATAAAACTTGTCACTCTTCAGTGTGTACTTTGGCTCAACTATGGACATCAACCGCTTAAATACAGAGTCAGACACCATTGTAAATGGCTGGTTATCAGTGACCATCATCTCTGTGATTACTCTGTGCAGCAGTTGGGATCTTCCATCAGATTTTAGCCACCCAGGGCCGGTGCAAGGATTTTTGGCGCCCTAGGCAAAATAAAAATTGCCGCCCCCCCCCCCCCAAAAGCACAAAAAGCCATAATGTAAAATAAAGTGCAAATTTTAATAGTTTAATACAAAACATTCTGAAAGTGCAATACAACATATAGTTGTTAAGAGAAAAATACACGCCACTCATTTTTATTCTAGTGGTATACTTGCATAATATAAGTGCAACAATAGAAATCCTATGGTCATTCAAAGAACTCCAAACACGTAGCAAAATAACTATATAAATGCACCATACAATTTAAGTGCTAAATAACTTTGTAAACAGCTTCAACAACTTCATAAACAGCTTAAATAACATAAATACTTTCAAACAGTTATTCAATCTAAATAAATTTTACTTTTCTTGCTTTGGCATTTGCAAAGTCCTTCAGTAATGTTTCAAAGTCAATCTCCTGTGCCGTCCGATTCTCTATTGAAATCATGGCAAGTCCCACAAGCCGTTCTTGGGACATTGAAGAACGCAGATAATTTTTTATAATTTTCAGCTTTGAAAAGCTTCGCTCACCTGTGGCAACAGTGATTGGTAGGGTTAACATAATTCGAAGTGCAATTGCCACATTTGGAGCAAATCCATTCCTCACTGCGTAGGCCAAAATATCAACAGGTGTCATTGGAGGTTTTATAACAGGAGCCAAGACAGCAAGTTCTTCACACAGTTGCCTTCCATCTACATCAGACTCCTTTGATTTTGCATCGGTTAAAACATTCTGCAATTCCATGCAGAACTTCAGAAGTTCTTCTTTTTGAACATCTTTTAGCTTGTGGATGTCATACAAAAATTGAAAATGTGTGGAATGAAATTTCAGCTGTTCATATCTTTCGTGCACAGATTTTATTGTTGTGTCTAATATTGTGAAGAAACATTCCACTTTAAATTTATTTTTAGGATCCAAGATAGGATCATCTGGAACCTCATACAAAAACAACCTTTTTTTTTTCCTCGGCTGGTGCACTTGAGGGGGAAACACTGGGTCGATTTCCATTTCCACTGCTAGCTCTCCTGCTTCTTTAAGTAAATCCTCAAAACCTTCATCTGTCCGATAAGATTGAAAAAATGTCTTGATTGATTCCAAAAGTTCCACAACATCTGGCAAGTACATTGACGGGCTTTGAAGAACTTTGCTGACAGAATTAATTCGACTTAATATGTTAAACCAAAGGATGATAAGACACAAGAATTTAAACTTGTTTAGCTCTTTTGCCAAGGATGAAGCCTCGATTCTTGCAAGAGCAGCAAAATTCATATCACCTCCGATTTCAATTAAGGTGTCATACACTTCTCCAACATGGAACCTAAATGGCCGAATAGCATCAATTCTGCTTGACCATCTAGTATCAGATAGCGGCTTAACTGTCAGCTTGCTCACATGCTTTTTTAGAACATCCCATCGATTTGTTGAACCTGATAAAAAAACATATGTTTTCTGAAGAATGCCAAAAAATGTACTGGCATCCCTACAGCACATAGCAGCATCATTTACTACCAGGTTTAAGGAATGAGCACTGCAGGGGACATAGAAAGCTCGTGAGTTCAGGTCCATGATTCTTTTTTGTACTCCTGAGTGCTTGCCCTTCATGTTGGAGCCATTGTCATACCCTTGACCTCTCATATCACTGAGAGGTATCTTCAGCATTTCAAGCTCGTTCAAAATTACCCCTGTTAATCCTTCTCCAGATGAGTTGTGAACTGGCAGGAAACCAAGGAATCTTTCCTCAATGTGTATTTCAGGATTTGCAGTTGGTGAGTCTCCTTGCTTAACAGATACAAACCTGAAAATCATAGTCATCTGTTCAACAAGAGTGATGTCAGGGGTGCAGTCAAGTATAATGGAATAGTACTTGGCATCCTTAAGCAACCGCAGAATGCGCCTCTGTATTTCTTTTGAAATTAAACCAATTAGTTCATTTTGGATGTCTTTTCCTAAATAATGATGATGAATTTCTGCATTATGTATCTTTTTCAAGTGGCTTTGCATCACACTATCAAATGTTGCAATCATTTCGACAAGTTGCAAGTAATTTCCATTGTTTTCAGAGTACAGTGTGTCACTACTGCCCCTGAAAGCCAAGCACTGCTTCCCAAGGTATTGAACAATGGCTACAAGCCGCTGAAGAACATTCTGCCAGTGCTGCGTTTCAGTTGCCAATAATCTCTGGTATGAATGGTCAATAGTACTTCCTGACCCAAGCCTTGTTAGCAGTTCTGTCCAGTCTCCCATAGCAGTGAGGTGAGATGGAGACATTTCATGTGTAGCCAGACACTGGGACACATTTTTCCAATCGTTGTAGCCTCCCGTTGTCAGACTCATTTTCGTCGTTGTAAAGAGTTTACAACAAAAGCAAAATATTTTGTCCAGTCTAGGAGAATAACTCAGCCACTTTCTAACATGCACTTCACCATTTCCAAGGCGCCGTCTATAGTGGGTTAATGTAAACCGTCTCTTGGATGCATCTTTAGGAAATGCAAAGTGCTCTTTTGGCTTTGCGGGACCTTTCAGAACGATAGTTTCTTTTAGTGAGCTAGTAAGCGTATCAGGCCAGTCAGCTGGATCAAAGAAGTCTAACGGCGTGCTTTTTCCATTTTCATCTTCTGATGATGCTGATTTCTGTGAACTCTCTTCCTCAGTGTTGGTATCACTTTCTATACCCAAAGAATGTTCGCCCACAGTTGAAGTAGAAGGGTGTGGGTCGACATCTACTACAGCTTCTTGATTCTCTGTAGTTCTGCACTCCATCTCGCTTACAGCTTTTTGCACTGGATCAGGTTTAAAGAACCTATTCAATGATCCAGCCATCTTAGAAGTATCTTCTTCTTGGAGCCTTCTTTTCTTTCGGAAAGCAGCACCAGACAATTTCTTTCGTGCTGGTGGTGCAGACATCTTGTTCAGTTATAGAAATAACTATTGTAGAATAAATGTACATCAAAAATTATTAATATTTAATTAATATTCTCTTTGATGATCACCAAACCACAATAATACTTGAAAATCATTTAGAAACCTACAGTACATATGTGCGCACGTGTGTGAGTGTGAAAGACGCAAAAAAATATGTGTATGTAAGACTATGGCTAAGACTACGTTTTGTATGTATGAGAGCAGACGCAGTTGATGTAAACATCAAGACTTAAAAATGGAGAGGGCAACTAAGAGCTAGCACGCATCCCCCCGTGCACAGACACACAATCATACACCGTCCCAACATAATGGTGTGCATCATTTTTAGAAGAGGCTTCCTTCTGGGACGACAGCCATGTAGACCAATTTGATGCAGTGTGCGGCGTATGGCCTGAGCACTGACAGGCTGACCCCTTCAACCTCTGCAGCAATCGAAAACAGCCTCTGGATATGATGCTGAGCATGTGCACTCGACTTCTTTGGTCGACCATGGCGAGGCCTGTTCTGAGTTGAACCTGTCCTGGTAAACCACTGTATGGTCTTGGCCACTATGCTGCAGCTCAGTTTCAGGGTCTTGACAGTCTTCTTATAGCCTAGGCCATCTTTTTTGTAGAGCAACAATTCTTTTTTTCAGATCCTCAGAGAGTTCTTTGCCATGAGGTGCCATGTTAAACTTCCAGTGACCAGTATGAGAGAGTGAGAGCGATAACACCAAATTTAACACACCTGCTCCCCATTCACACCTGAGACCTTGTAACACTAACGAGTCGCATGACACCGGGGAGGGAAATTTACTAATTGGGCCCAATTTCAACATTTTCACTTAGGGGTGTACTCACTTTTGTTGCCAAAGAAATTTAGAAATGAATGGCTGTGTTGAGGGAACAGCAAATGTACACTGTTATACAAGCTGTACACTCACTACTTTACAAAAATCTGCAAGAAAACAATCCAGTAATGTCAGGTACAATACCTTGTATCATAAACATTCAATTTCTTCAAAGAGTGGAGTCACGTCACGTGTCTGTTGAACCTAAAAACATAGGAATACTTTCTCTGTGATATCAGATTTTCAGGCAATTTTATGCAAGAAAACAATCAAGTAATGTCAGGTACACTACCTTGTAGACTAAACCTTCAATTTCTTATATGACACCCCAACACACCTTCTCATTGCACTTGCTGTGCAACACAATGCGTGGCAAAACACGAACATGCTTTGCATTGCCTAAAATGCTGAATGTAAATTTTTTGGGGGTTTTATGCAGGTCTTTAAAACAAACAGGCTACCTTAGGGTTAATGTGTGGCACAATGCGCATTAGTACACACATATGTGACGGGACCTCCGACCCACACTGTACTTGTGGGCTTCTGTCAGTCTACGGCTTCTTCCAGTCTTGAACATATATAAATATTCCAGCCGCCCTACATACAAAAACTAGCCTGAACTTAGCTTATATGTGTCTGAAAGCAACTTTTATACACTTGAGAAGTATGTCAGTCACTATATGAACAATGACCCGAATGTTTACCCAAAACATCACACAATGGTTAGCTAATGAGTTGCAGCTGACTCATAGCTAATCTCATCTATAGTGCCTTGCAAAAGTGTTCACTAACATGCTAATTAACTCGGCACACTTAAACCAGACTGGAAGACCAGACTGCCAGCAACAATGATAAAAGAGAATACAATACACATTTATTACAAGTCTAAACACAGAGTTAGGCCCCTTTCACACAGGCGCTCCGATCAGATCCGCCTGTCAGTTTTTTTGGTGGATCTGATCGGATGCCCCATGCATCCCTATGGGGCAGCGGGTGTCAGCGGAGACATGTCCACTGACATCCGTATCCTATCCGTGAAATCCGGGCGGATGGAAACCCTATTTTCCATCCGTCCAGGGGATTAGATCGGATGGGATCGGATGAGAGCGGACAGGCGGTCCGCTTTCATCCGATCCCCCATAGAGAGCAGCAGGGGCTGTGACACCTCCCTCTCCGCACTGCAAGCAGAGATGAAACTGTCATCCGCCAGCTCAGCTGAGCAGCACGGATCCGGATCCGCCTACGGAGGCGGACTGTGTGAAAGAGCCCTTACACATAAGAGAGGCCTAGGGGGCTGAGAGAGGGATTTCCCAACCTTTGTAAGGTAAGCTGGGTTCCACAGGCCCCCAACCAAAGTGTCTCCCATAATTGCATTAAACTTCAGTCTGTTACAGTCAGACCATGTAGTGTAGTACACCACACATACACTTCCATAACATGATGGTAATGTGTTGGGGCCTAAAACGTTTTACTATATTGCATTTATTGCATTAAACTTCAGTCTGTTAGTCCCGGTTCATATTTGTGCGATCACAGAGATCGCATGTGATTCGGAGCGCATTGCTCCTAAATTACATGCGATCTCTGTGCGGTACAAATTTCAGTCATACAGTTTGTGTGGCTGAATTCGCACTGCAATTGCACTAAACACGCACAGTACCATTTTTTTAATCCGCAGCAGAATTGGATCGCACAGTGGTTCACACTAGTGTGATCCGATTCTGTGCGAACTTGCAGATCGCACTGCCATATGCGATCAAACTGGGGGTGTCATTAACTTTTAATTGACACCCTCTGCGTATCGCATATGGCAGTGTGTACTGCCAGGGGTGAGGATGCGATGCGGGAACACGCTGTATATTCGCAGCGTTCCCGCATCGCACAAATGACTTACAGTCAGATACATTTGATTCGTTATTACAGGTTACAGTACAGCTAGGTTCACATCTGTGTGCTGTGGTTTTTCTGTGTCACATTTTTATGAGCGTTATACACACATTTTTAGGTGCGCTGCCATTAATCTGTATTAGAACACATGTTTTATGAAAGTGCATCAAACATGCAGCATGCAGGGCAATGATGCACTTTAATGAAAGGGTCATTCTAATAGAGTTTTATGGCAGCGCACCTAAAAATGTGTGTAAAACACGCAGATCGATGCAACATGGAAAAACGACACCAAGTAGATGTAAACAGGGTCTTCAATTCACGTTATTCTTAACTTTTACACTGCCTTATTAACCTGTTCTGGACTGCCCACCACATATTTACTGCGGGTCTGCGACAGGCTGGCCCTCAAGCGCAAAACGGCGTAGACCTACGACGGTCGCTCACCTGCAGCTATGAGCTGTGAGCGCCTGTAGTCCCGGTTCACATTTGTGTGATGCGGGAATTCTGCGAATATGCAGCGTGATCCCGCATCACATCCGCACCCCTGGCAGTTCACACTGCCATATGCGATACACGGGGGGGGTGTCAATTAAAAGTTAATGACACCCCCAGATCAGATCGCATCTCGCAGTGCAAACTGCATGGCTGATTTTGCACCGCACAGAGATCGCATGTAATGAAGGAGCAGTGCGCTCCGATATTACATGCGATCACCACAGCCGCAATAATGTGAACCGGCACTTAGGACCGGTTCACATTAGTGCGATCACAGAGATCGCATGTAATATCGGAGCGCACTGCTCCTTCATTACATGCGATCTCTGTGCGGTGCGAATTCAGCCATACACTTTGTATGGCTAAATTCGCACGGCACCCGCAGCAAACACGCACAGGACCCTTTTTTTTCAGCCGCATCAGGATCGGATCGCACAGTGGTTCACACTTGTGCGATCCGATTCTGTGCTAACTGTAAGGTCCGGGTCACACTTATGTGATGCGGGAAGGCTGAGAATATGCAGCCTGTTCCTGCATCGCAAACGCACCCCTGGCAGTTCACACTGCCATATGCGATACACTGGGGGTGTCAATGAAATGTTAACGACACTCCCAGTCTGATCGCATATCGCAGTGCGATCTGACAGTTCGCACAGGATCGGATCGCACAAGTGTGAACCACTGTGCGATCCGATCCTGATGCGGCTGAAAAAAGGGTCCTGTGCATCTTTGCTGTGGGTGCAGTGCAAATTTAGCCATACAAAGTGTATGGCTGAATTTGCACCGCACAGCCGATTGCATGTAATGAAGGAGCAGTGCGCTCCGATATTACATGCGATCGCCACAGCCGCACATATGTGAACCGGCACTAAAGATCGCACTGCGATATGCGATCATCAAACTGGGGGTGTCGTTAAAATTTCATTGACACCCCCTGTGTATCACATATGGCAGTGTGAACTGCCAGGGGTGCGTTTGCGATGCGGGAACAGGCTGCGAATTCGCAGCCTTCCCGCATCGCATAAGTGTGAACCGGACCTTAGGCAGAATACAATAGGGAGCGAGCCGAGCACAAGACAAGAGAAGTAGAGATTTTTTAAAACAGCCACAATAAAACAATTATACTCCATCCCAAGGATAAATGTAATGTTACCCCTCCCTCACCTCACTGAATATAGCAATTTAAAATATACACATTTCACTCACGTTATGTGTGTTCACTGTTCAAAATGGCAACAGGTGGTCGGACAGGTCCTCTTTCTTCTCCTTCTTCTTCCTTCTCTATCTTCCTGGATCTGGCCGGGGGCGGGGACTGGACTGGTCCTTCTTGCACTGTGAATCTGCTGCTGCTCGCTCCTCTGATTCAAAATGTGATCCTTCCCGCTCTGGACTGCGCCCGCCCGGTCTCCTCCCCCCGCCCGCCCGCTCGCTCTTCTCCCCGGCTCCCCCCCGCTCTCCTCTCCGGCTCCCCCCGCCCGCCTGACGTCATTGGCAGGGCAGGGGGAACCTCCACAGCTCCACTGCAGTGAATGATGCAAAGACGCGCGGCACTGCCTGTCACAGTCTGTGTGTCAGTGTCACACACAAGACAGAGAGAGACATGATGATTGATTCGAGCCGGCGCCGCCGCCCGCCGAGGCCGAGCCGATCGTACTGTTTAAGCAGGCACAGCAGCAAGAGGGGCGCCGCGCCGCCCGGCCAGCAACAGTCATTGTGGACAGGACACACAGTGCAAGTGTACAAATAGAATGCTGGCGCCCCCCTGCTGAGTGGCGCCCTAGGCGACTGCCTGGGTCGCCTTACAGGTAGCGCCGGCCCTGTAGCCACCTGTTCTTTTTTTCTGAAACATATCTGTTATTGTTGCCTAGGATAGGGATGTTTCACCTTGTGATTCATTTTGTTTTTTCTGTGCTGCATTATACAATTCAATATGATGAACTCTTAGATGGGACCAAAGATTAGACGTATTTTTGGTTTTTGCAGTTATTGATCCCATGCTTACATTGTTTTTGCAAGTGTTGCACAGTGCTGCTGATTTTCCTGGAGATGGAGAAGAGGAATAGTCCCAGACCACACTTTTAATTTTTCTATCTCCATCCATCTCCATTGAAACAAGAAAGACACTAATATAGGCTTAAACAAAATGGCTGGCTGGCACCCTGTGGTGGCTGGCTGGCACCCTGTAGTGGGTGGCTGTCTGGCTGGCTGGCACCCTGTGGTGGGTGGGTGACTGGCTGGCACCCTGTTGTGGGCACTGTCGGCTGCCTGGCACCCTGTGGTGGGTGGCTGGCACCCTGTGGTGGGTGGGTGGCTGGCTGGCTGGCACCCTGTGGTGGGTGGCTGGCTGGCTGGCACCCTGTGGTGGGTGACTTGGCTGGCTGGCTGGCACCCTGTGGTCAGTGTCTGGCTGGCACCCTTTGGTGGCTGGATGGCACCCTTTGAGGGCTGGCTGGCTTGCACACTTTTGTGGCTGGCTGGCAACGGGTGGGTGGCTGGCTGGCACCCTGGCTGGCTGGCACCCTTTGGTGGCTGACTGGCTGGCTGGCAGTAGAACCCTGTGGTGGCTGGCTGGCACCGTTTGATGGCTGCCTGGCTGTCTGGCACCCTTTCGCGGCTGGCTGGCACCGGGTGGGTGGCTGGCTGGCACCCTGGCTGGCTGGCACCCTTTGGTGGCTGGCTGGCAGTGGCACCCTATGGTGGCTGGCACCATTTGATGGCTGGCTGCCACCCTTTTATGGCTGGCTGGCACCGGGTGGGTGGTTGGATGGCTGGCTGTCAACCTTTGGTGGCTGGTTGGCTCCCTTTGGTGGCTGGCTGGCACCCTGTGTGGTGGCTGCAGGGTCGGCGCTACCTATAGGCAAGGTACAGGCTGATCTCACAGTGGCCCCCGGGGTGTGGGGACAACACCTGGGTGCTGTGTGTACGGAGGAGGTGGCACGGCAATGTGGACGGCACCGACTCTGACAAACTTTACGACTTCTCTGCTCTACTACAGTCTCTGTAAATCCACTCGGATTGGCTGCAAGGCGGCCTCACCCCTACACCCTGGACACACCTCCCTCTCATTGCTTTGTATAGGTGAAGGCACTGTGAGTGGTCATGCCTTCTGTCCGCCCGTCAGCCAATCGCATCGAGGAAACAGGTAAGAATAAAACTTTTCAGTGTTCCAAAACAGCGAATGAAAGGCCTGCACTATCATTGGAGGGGCCACTGATGTGTCATTTATCAGGGGCCACAGACATATCATTTATCAGGGTCCACAGACATGTCATTTATCAGGGGCCACAGACATGTCATTTATCAGGGTCCACAGGCATGTCATTTATCAGGGGCCACAGACATGTCATTTATCAGGGTCCACAGGCATGTCATTTATCAGGGGCCACAGACATGTCATTTATCAGGGTCTAATAAAATATTCTTGATAGTCTTAAAATAATCAAACATACACACAGTATTATTAATATTTTATGCTGTTTATTACAAATCTATTATATTGTATATACACATACCTTTGTTCACAACAAACTCAGCTAGCCAGCTATGAATAAAAATAAGAATTATTATAATTATTCGTAGCTGGTTTGTTGTGAACAAAGGTGTATATGTATATACAATATAATGGACCTGTGTGGCAGCATGGTTGTCGTTTCATTGAATTGCATCTGAAATAGTCCAGCATTTCTCTGTAAGCATTGATACTTTTATGTTTTATTAAGTCTGCAGCGGCAGGACAAAGCACTGTGGCAGGCCAGCGGGGGGGCTGTGAACACCATGTTTTCTCGCACCAGGTGACACCAATCCTATTGACGCCACTTCTTCTGGGTCCTCCAGCCGGGTCCAGAGGCACACAGGTGCAGGCCTGCCAACCACAGCTGAAGAAATAGGTGGAGAGGTGCCGCAAAAAGCTCCACCCCCACCGCCTCCAGGATCCTACATACGCTGCATGCGTATCATGTGCTGGGCCGGTAACTGACTTCACCACCAAAATGGTAGCAAAGGTGGGGTATACATGGGCAGGGCAAACTGGGTGGAGTCAGGGGCGGATGCAAAGGGGGCGGCAAAATTAGGTTTCGCCTAGTAGGTTGGTAAAAGTCCTGGCACCAGCCCTGCCTGGAGGTGTGAGAGAGAGATGGAGGAGCATGGCTGCCTAACTTTCCTTAGTGGTAGCCCCGAGGCAGGGCTTGTGCCTGGAGAGAAAGAACCATTGGCAGCCGAGCAGAGCCCTGGTGGTAAGTGAACAATGAAAAACATATTGAGATTCTATATATATGTGTGTGTGTATATATATATATATATATATACTGTATATATATCTTATATGTGTGATGTTATCCCCCCTCCTCCTTCATCCCCACTCTCCCCCTCTCCCCCCTTCCTCCTCCTCCTCTCCCCCCCTCCTCTCCCCCTCCCCCCCCTCCTCCTCTCCCCCTCACCCCCCTCCTCTTCCCCCCTCCTTCACCTCCTCCTCTCCCCCTCCTCTTCTCCCCCTCTCCCCCCTCCTCTCCCCCTCACCCCACCTCCCCTCCTCTCCCCCCTCTCCCCCTCCTCCTCCCCCCCCTCCTCCTCTCCCCCTCCTCCTCCTCCTCCTCTCCTCTACCCCCCTCCTCCTCCTCTCCCCCTCCTCTCCCCCTTCCTCCTCCTCTCCCCCCTCCCCCTCCTCTTCCCCCCTCCACCTCTTCCCTCCTCCCCCTCCTCCTCCTCTTCCCCCCCTCCTCCTCTTCCCCCCTCCTCCTCTTGCCGCCCAATGCTGAAGAAATAGGTGGAAAGGCGCTGCAAAAAGGTGGTGGTGGGTGGCCGTGGCAGCTGTGTTACAGAACGTGTGTCTGTGACTGGTCACTGTGATTTTGAAGAACTACACTAGATCACTCACTGACACTTTAGATCATTCACTGTCCCGACCAACTGTGCAACATGCAGACTCCAGTGTGGCAACGGGTACATACTGTAATGAGGCTGAGGGAGGCGGCCTAAGAGCTGCCCGCGCAACATACACGATGACGTCACAAAAATATCGGCAATATCGTTAAATCTACATACCCCTCCCAACATACCCTACCCAGCACTTTTCTTCCCTCATAAATCAAATCCCCCCTATGAGCACAAATCCTCCTTCTCCAGGACAAATTCCCAACCCCCCATTTAAGTACAAATCTTCTCCCCCTAAAAATCCCCCCTTCCAGCACAACATCCTTCCAAACCCCCCCCCCCCCCCACTACAACATTCCCCCAACATAACTCTCCCAACATACCCCTCCCACCACTTTTCTTCCCTCATAATCTCCACTCAGAGCACAAATCCCGCATCAAATTCCCCCTCTAAGCAAAAATCCTTTTTCTCCCCCCAAAAAAAAAAAATCCCCCCTCCCAGCAGAACATCCCCCCAAATCCCCCCTCCCCTCACTTTCCTTCCCCTATAATCCCCACTCAGAGCACAAATCCTCCATTAACCCCCCCCCCCCCAGCACAAATCCTCTTTCCCCAGGACAAATTCTCAACCCTCATCCCAGCACAAATCTTTATTCCCCCCCAGTATATCCCCAGTGCAATCCCCCCTCCCTGTCTGAACTTACAGACTTTAAATAAAGCATAGCAGATGGCTGGGGAATGTCTTAATAATGCCACCTAGTGTGCCCCATTACAGCAGTGGTCAGTGTGCCCCATTAAATTGGTGGTCAGTGTGCCCCGTTACGTTGGTGGTCAGTGTGCCCCATTATGTTGGTGGTCAGTGTGCCCAATTACATAGGTGCTCATTTTACCCCAATAAATTGGTGGTCAATGTCCCCTTACATTGTGCCTCATTGGTAATCAGTGTGCCACATTACAGTAATGGTCAGTGCCCCCCATTACATTTGTGGTCAGTGTGCCCCGTTACAGTAGTGGTCAGTGTGCCCCGTTACAGTAGTGGTCAGTGTGCCCCATTAAATTAATGGTCAGTATCCCCCCTAACGCTGGTGGTCAGTATACCCCATTAGATTGGTGGTCAGTGTGCCCAATTAAAGCGGAGTTCTGGGCACAGAAAACATTTTTCAGTAAACATACCCCCGGGACAGTCAGAGCTAGTACATTCCACAATTGCTAGCCTCTGATCTGTCCCGGTTCGCACTTACCTGCAAGAAGAAATACTCACTCACAATTTCTTCCACAGCGTTGCCATCTCTCTTGTGGGCAGCTGAAGCCGGCGCGATCCTCTTCCGCTTCTTCTTCTTCTTTGTCCTCTTCTCCCAGAATGCGCCTGCAACGGCCCCTCTCTTCACGCCCTGGAAGTGACGAGCGGGGCCGGTGCCGTCGCATTGATTCCTGGGAGCGATGACGTTCAGCTCCCAGGAATCAGTGTAAGCCAGGAAGTGACGGCGGAGCCGCGGCGCAGAGGGAGGAAGTGAAGAATAGGTGAGTATATTCGATCTACAATTACAAGGTGAGTACAAAAAAAAAAAAAACCTAACTATCCAATTCTGTTTCAGGTGAAGGAGAACAAGCGGACGGGCACAAAAAAAAAAGATCGATTTTGTGCCCGGAACTCCGCTTTAAATTGGTGGTCAGTGTGCCCTATTAAATTGGTGGTCAGTGTGCCCTATTACAGTAATAGTCAGTGTGCACCAATAAATTGGTAATTAGTGTGCCATATTACAGTAGTGGTCAATGTGCCCCATTACATTGGTGTTAAGTGTGCCCAATTACAGTAGTAGTCAGTGTGCCCCATTAAATTGGCAGTCAGTGTGCCCCATTACAGTAGTAGTCAGTGTACCCCATTAAATTGGTGGTCAGTGTGCCCCATTACAGTAGTAGTCAGTGTGCTCCATTAAATTGGCAGTCAGTGTGCCCCATTACAGTAGTAGTCAGTGTGCTCCATTAAATTGGTGGTCAGTGTGCCCCATTACAGTAGTAGTCAGTGTACCCCATTAAATTGGTGGTCAGTGTGCCCCATTACAGTAGTAGTCAGTGTGCCCCATTAAATTGGTGATCAGTGTTCCCCATTACAGTAGTAGTCAGTGTGCCCCATTAAATTGGTGATCAGTGTTCCCCATTACAGTAGTAGTCAGTGTGCCCCATTAAATTGGTGGTCAGTGTGCCCCATTACAGTAGTAGTCAGTGTGCCCCATTAAATTGGTGGTCAGTGTGCCCCATTATATTGGTGGTCAGTGTGCCCCATTATATTGGTGGTCAGTGTGCCCCATTAAATTGGTGGCCAGTATGTCCCATTACATCGGTGACCAGTGTACCCCATTACAGTAGTAATCAGTTTGCCCCATTAAATTGGTGATCAGTGTGCCCCATTACAGTAGTGGTCAGGGTGCGCCATTAAATTGGTGATTAGTGTGCCCCATTACATTGGTAGGCAGTGAACCTCATTAAATTGGTAATCAGTGTGCCCCATTAAATTGGTGATTAGTGTGCCCCATTACATTGGTAGGCAGTGAACCTCATTAAATTGGTAATCAGTGTGCCCCATTAAATTGGTGATTAGTGTGCCCCATTACAGTAGTTGTCAGGGTGCGCCAATAAGTTGGTGGCCAGTGTGTCCCATTAAACTGGTGATTAGTGTGCCCCATTACAGTAGAGGTCAGGGTGCCCCATTAAATTAGTAATTAGTGTGCCCCTTTAAATTGGTGATCAGTGTGCCCCATTACAGTAGTGGTCAGGGTGCCCCTTTAAATTGGTGATTATTGTGCCCCATTACAGTAACGCTCAGGGTGCCCCATTACATTGGTGGTCAGTGAGAGTAGTGTACTCACAGGATCAGCAGGAAAGGAGGAAGGGGGTGGGCTCTTAAATGTAAAAACAAGCAGTGACCAATCAGAGTGGCTCTGTGCCTTTGCATATGATATTTTCTGTCTAATAACAGGACAGATCACATGAAGCGTGTGACATTGTGCCGGCAGTTTAGTTACCCCCAATGTTATCTGTACCTTCCCCGTTATACTGTAAAGTGCTGAACAAACAGTTGGAAATATTTAAATCCTGTATAATAAAAATGGAGGCGATGTTACATTTGATCTGTGACTTTCTGTTCTGCACAGGTGACTCTTCATCAAATAACCCCGCTGGGGACACCTCCAACAATTATGACAGCAAGTTGAGCTGTGATTGCCAGAGCCTGCCACCTGTAACCACCACTCTACAAAGGATGACCACTCCCACCACCAGTCTACAAAGGATGACCACTCCCACCACCAGTCTACATGGGATGACCACTCCCAACACCACTCAGCCCTGCAAAGGTAGGAAGGGTTACTTCTTATGTATGTATTAATAAATGTAGCACTCACTCCTGTAGGGTCCGCTGAAGATATAAACAGGTTCTTTCCCAAGTTAGTGCAAAGCAGTCAGGCACACAGCAGCAGTCCATTCAGGAGTGCCCGAGGTCCTCCATTCTCTCTCTCAAGGGAAGACGATCTCCGCTGGGCTTCAGCCTATTTACCAGGAACCCACCCAACATCTCAGCACACATCCCCAGAATTTGGATCGGCCCTAACAAATATTCAGGCCGAGTATTTAAAACCTTTTGCCCTAATCTCCAGAAGCTTCTCCTAGAGTCAGGGGAAGGTAATCAAACTCCCAGTCTGTGAAGCTTCGAGCAGACCAAACGTAATGATTCCAGCTTCTGTAGCTAAAGCAGAAGCCTGTGTAGGAGGGCGCTACATCAAGTAATGACTTGGCGTCAGAATTTTGGAGTTCCAAAGAGCTCATACTGATAGAGGAAGAAGCATCTGAGGCAGACATGTGTATCTCAACCCTCAGAAAGTCTAAAACAAGGTAACTAATTACTTCCGTCCTGTGCAGCACACAATCATAAAAACCTTCTGTAGAACCCATTAAGGGTCTCTTTAGGCTTCTCGGCAGACCATCGCTCCTGGCTGCAAAGAACATTCTTTTAGGGATGAGCTTCGTGTTCGAGTCGGACGTGAGTTCAACTCGAACATCGCCCGTTCGCCGAATGGTGAACAAATGGGCTTCTTCGCTGGAAATTCGAGTGACCGCATCCATAATGCACTGCGCGCTTGCAGTGCATTATGTGATTGGCCAAAGCATGCACATTAACCTCCATGCTTTGGCCAATCAAATCATCTCTGCCATGATTGGACAAAGGCAGGCTACCTTTAGCCAATCAAGCTAAGGACACGCCCCACACTATATAAGGCTGCTTGCACACAGCAGCTGCGTATAGAGTGTGAGGGGGAGATAGGAAGTGGTTGAGGCAGGGAGAGGAATGTGATGTACACTCTAACAGACAGTGCAGTGCAGAGTAGTCTACTTAACCACTTAAGCCCCGGAAGATTTTACCCCCTTCCTGACCAGGGCCTATTTTGCGATTCGGCACTGCGTGTCTTTAACGGACAACTGCGCGGTCGTGCGACGCCGTACCCAAACTAATTTGACGTCCTTTTTTTCCCACAAACAGAGCTTTCTTTTGGTGGTATTTGATCACCTGTGCGATTTTTACTTTTTGCGCTATAAACAAAAAAAGAGCGTCAATTTTTCAAAAATAACAATATTTTTCACATTTTTTATTATGAAATTCCCCCCAAAAAAAAGTAAAAATCAAAATTTTTTAACATTTTGGGCCAATTTTTTTTTTTACCATATGTTTGGTAAAAAAAAAATCGCAAAAAGCGTATTTTGATTGGTTTGCGCAAAAGTTATTGCGTTTACTAACTAAGGGAAAGATTTTTGTCATTTTTGTTGTTTTTTTTTTTTTAACGAGTAATGGCGGCGATCTGCGATTTGTTTTTTGCGGGACTGCGACATTGCGGCGGACAGATCGGACCCTTGACTGACATTTTTTACACTTTTGGGGTTACCAGTGACATTACTGCAGTAATCAGTGCTATAAATATCCAAAAAAAAAAAGCTAAAACAAGATACAAATACACATATCATAGTGTAAATACTGAGAACCCACCCTAAACAATAGGTGAGCAAATCAGGATGATTTACAATCCGTGGAAGACAGGTGTTTGAGCTGATGACATGCATCTGTTACAAGTCTGACCAACTGAAGCAGTCCAAACCATCAATTTATCTGTCACATCGTTTTTCCACTGTCAGTGAACCGTCACATAGGGTATACGCAAGTGACTGATTAAAATACTCTATCACCTTATATGATGTAATCGATAGCCCTATATATAGATGAAGATGTGATGGGTATACAGTATACGCAATGACCCGATATGATGTAATTGATAGTCCTATATATATATATAGAGATCTATGTATGGTATATGGTGTATGGTATGCACTACTGAATATACTTCTCACCAGGGCCGCTGATAGGGGGGGACCACCAGCCCTCTTGTAGGGGGCCCGAGCACACAGGGGGGGCCCACACAGAGAGGGGGATTAGTGATGGACAGCAAATACAGAAATCTTCTTTCAGCACCTGAATCTGATCTGTGTTCCTTTCCCTGCTATCCGCTTTTATCTGCTGAGAAAGACAGTTGTCCCCCACTAATCCCCCTCCCTGTGCGGGCCCCCCTCCCAGCCCTGGCTCTAATGTTAGCTCTGCTCCTGAGTTTATCTGTAACTTTATTTCTCTCCCTCTGTCTCTCTGATCCCAGAGCTCCAACTGCCCAGCCTGTATATTTTTTTCATCTTATCTTCATTTTTATTTATTAACATAGTTTTTTCTTTTAGATTTAGCAGGAATTATGTGAGTTACATTGTATTTTTGTCTGATAATAGTGATTTTTGTTGTTACTTTAGCTAAATATATCTTTAATATTTTCTTAGGGGGGCCCTGCCAGGTAGTCTGTATGGGGCCCCGCGATTTCTAACAGCAGCCCTGCTTCTCACTATCTGATCTCTGATCTTGTAAAAAGCACAAATCTCTCTCCCTCCCTACACTGCTAGGAATGTCTTACTGCACTGTTTGACAAACTGCAAAGAAACAATTCTCTCCCTGCCTCAAACACGTTCCTCTCCCTACACTGCTAGGAATGTCTCACTGCACTATCTGGCAAACTGCAAAAAAAGCTATTCTCGCCCTGCCTGAAAACACGTTCCTTTCCCTGTCTCCTCGCCTGCACAATAATCACACTACACGCTGCGACTGCGCAAGCAGCCTTTATGTAGTGTGGGGCGTGTACTTGGCCCCTGAGCCATGATTGGCTAAAGGTAGCCTGCCTTTTGTCCAATCATGGCAATCATGGAGATCATTTGGATTGGCCAAAGCATGAGGTCAGGGTGCATGCTTTGGCCAATCACATAACCAACTGCACGCGCCGCACGCGCGCAGTGCATTATGGGATCTCAAATTTCCCATGAAGAAGCACATTTGTTTGTCATTCGATGAACGATTAACCACTTTACCCCCAGCCCTATTTCGGACACTTTTTGTTCACAAGTTAAAACCAGTATTTTTTCCTAGAAAACTACTTAGAACCCCCAAACATTATATATATTTTTTTAGCAAAGACTCTGGAGAATAAAATGTCGGTCATTTCAAAAATTTTTGTCACGCGGTATTTGCGCAGCGGTCTTTAAAACGCCATTTTTTTGGAAAAAATTTGAAAAATCACATTTCACTGCATTTAAAAAATACTAAACAGTAAAGTTAGCCCATTTTTTTTGAATATTGTGAAAGATGATGTCACGCCGAGTAAATAGATACCAAACATGTTACGGTTTAAAATTGCGCCCCCCCGTGGGATGGCGACAAACTACGGTCAATAGAGATCTCAATCTGCGACGCTTTAAATTTATTTAACGGTTACCAGTTTAGAGTTAGAGTGTAGCTCTTTTTTTTAAATTATTGCCCACGCTCTGGCGATCGCGGCGATACCTCACATGTGTGGTTTGAACAGCGATTTCATTTGCGGCTCGACTTGCGTATACGTTTTTTTTTGTGCGCGAGCTAACGGTGACGGGGGCGGCTAAATTTTTTTTTTTTTTTTTTTCCTATTTATTTTTTCTTTTTTTTTAACTTTATTACAGGTTTTTTAAAAAAAAAAAAATCTGATCACTTTTATTGCTGTCACAAGCAATGTAAACATCCCTTGTGACACCAATATGTGTGACAGGTACTCTTTATGGAGGGATCGAGGGTCTAAAAGACCCTATACCTCTCCACTACACTTCCCTGTATGCAAAACGCCGAAAACTGCATTTTTGCATACAGCCATTTTTCAAATCTGCCGCCTTTTGCAGCACACTAACCCGGAAGTGACGTCATGGACGCCGCCTCCGGGTTACGTCATCGGAGCCCCGATCGAAGCCGTTTCTGGCATTCATCGGGACTCCATCCAGCCGGCGGACGCGCCGGCTGGGTGCTCGGGGCTCCCGGTGGGACGGGAGCCCCGAGCAAAGCCGCGAAAGGCGGCGGGAGGGGGGGATGTCCCCTCCCGCCCCCCCCGGGTAACGATCGAGCGGCTCCCGAGCCGCATCGATCGTTACCGACGGAAAGCTGACCGTCGGCTTCAAACAACGGTACCGGGATGATACCTCTAGCTAGAGGCATCATCCCGGTATAACCACTCATTTACGTGGCTGGTCGTTAAGTGGTTAAACGAGCGATGTTCGAGTCGAACTTAGCTTCGATTCAAACTCGAGGCTAATCCCTACTCATCGTCTTAATGCTAGCTTGGCCAAATTGCTAGCACTACAATTGCTGCCTTTTCATCTAGTTGACTCTGCCCCCTTTAATGGATTTGCAGAAAATGCTGTATCACAGTGGCAGGTTTTAAAAAAGACATTTCTTTTTGCGTAAGGCCATTCCGGCTCTCTACCATCATGTGGAAGGTAGTGTTTTGCCTCATTGGACAGAGCAGTCAGCAGGAAGGTTCACATTACTGCTGACTCTTGGTCCAGCAGGCATGGACAGGGACGTTACATTTCCTTCACGACGCACTGGGTAACACACTGGGAAGGATGCAGGACAGGGTTCAGTGCTGGAGCTTGTTTTTCCACCATGCCTCCAAAAAGCTGGTGCTGGTTCTGCCACATCTGGCTTCTCCACCTCCTCCTCCTCTTCTTCTTCCTGAATTGTCCTCTGAAGCAGCAGTGCTGCCTAAGCGTTCAAGGGGCTACGCAAGCAGTCAGGCTTAAAGATGCCAGAAAAATCTGTTGCCATTTCCGGCGTTCATACAATGCCTGTGCTCTGCTATCTGACATTCAACAGGAATTCAACCTGCCCACCAACTGCCTCATTTGTGACATGTCCACCAGGTGTAACTGTCCTGTCACCATTTGAGGAGGCCACAAGGATGGTGAGCCAGGACGATGCATGAGTCAGTGGTACTATCCCTCTAGTCTATCTGCTAGAGCACACGCTTTGTGGAATCATGGACAGGGCACTTGAGGCAGAACAGCGGGAGGAGGAGGTGGACTTCCTTTCCTCTCAAGGCCCCCTTTATGCAGATATCATTCCTGCAGGGCCACAAAACACACAGGAGGAAGAGCAAGAGGAGGATTGTGGTAGCATGGATGTAGAGGATAACATACATCAGTCTTCAAGGGATGATTTTCATTCTCCAGAAACCCCTGGAATGGAACCTGGTTGGGGAGAGATTGCTTCTGACAATGTCATCCTTAGTGACCCAGAGGACTCAGAAGCTCATGCCTCCTCAAACTTACATTGCATGGGCTCCTTCATTCTGCAAAGCCTGCAAAAGGACCCGAGGATTTGTGCTATCAACAAGGAGAGGGATAATTACTGGTTGGCAACTCTTCTTGATCCATGTTACAAGGGTAAAGTTACAGAGCTCATCCTGCCTTCGCAGAGGGAGCAGAGGATGAAACATCTTAAGGACGCCTTGAAAAAAAATTGTGTACCACCTTTCCAGACACTGGGAGGTTAACATTCTCTGGACGTGTTTCTGAGGCATCGTTCAGCCAAAGGAGGAGTGGTGGAGAAGGCGGCCGGCTGACCGATACCATTAAACAGTTCTTTAGTCCTCAGCACCCAGGGCTGTTTAAGCAACCATCGGCAGCGTCTCCATCATATGGTGAAGGATTATCTAGGGGCAAGAGCAGACTTGGAGACCTTTCCAACTGAGCATCCACTGGGTTACTGGGTCTTGAGGATGGACCACTGGTCAGAACTTGCTCAGTATGCAATCAAGCTACTAGCCTGTCCTGCTTCCAGCGTGCTTTCCAAACGGACATTCAGTGCTGCTGGAGGTTTTGTGGGGGAAAAAAGAGTGCGTCTGTCCATAGACTCCGTTGACCAGCTCACTTTTATCAAAATGAATCAGTCCTGGATCAACAGCAGCTAGGGGTCTGCCCTTGAAGACTGCATATGCTGCCTATCCTATTCCTCAATCTTTATTCTGCTAGCTTCCAACAATGTTTCTGGTTTAGGTCACCACCAACACCCAAGACCTAATTTTTCTGCACTTGTATGACAGGTGCATACAATTTAAATTTCGTATGTAATTTTTAACAGCAGGCCCTGTCCCTGTGCCCTGCGCCCAGCAAGAGTAACTGTCAGGGGTTAGGGTGTTCAGGCACCACCAACACACAAGGCCCAATTTTTCTGCACCTGTATGACAAGTTCATATAATTTCAATTTCGTATCTAATTTTTAATGACAGGGTCTGTCCCTGTGCCCAGCAAGAGTAACTGTGAGGGGTTACGGTGTTCAGGCACCACCAACACCAAAGGCCCAATTTTTCTGCACCTGTATGACAAGTACATGCGATTTCAAATTGGTATGACATTTTTAAAAGCAGGGCTTGTTCCTGCGCCCAGCGCATTTTTTTTCTGATAATTTTGGCGTACCAGATCCAAATCCATACTAGACCCAAAGGGACTGGGGGGACCCTACGTGTTTTTTTTTTAGTTTTTTTTTTATATCTGTATTGCAGGGAGCCAACAATACATTACAGCCGAGAGCAAGTTTAAATGAGATTTTTTCCTTTATAAATGTCAGTATTGCTGCAGCAGGCTACAAACATCGCACAAATGCGCTACTTTACAGGCACATTAAGGGGATCCCCCAGGCACGATCTTTAAAGGGATTTTTCATTTTTATTGTTTCACTTTAAGCATCATTAAAATCAGTAAATCACTGCTACTTTAAAAAATGATCCTTTTTAAAAACTTTTTTTGCATTGGTACATGTACCCCAGGTCAGTACCCGGATCCCCATACAGTTTTTTTGGGCAATAACTTGCATTTACGCCTTCAAAATGAAGACTTTTGATTTTTGACATTCGAGTCCCATAGACTTCGAGTTCAATTGTTCGAACAAACTTTCCCTCGCGGTGCTCTGGTGCGAACCGAACAGGGGGATGTTCGGCTCATCACTATTAATGACTATGGGGACTATGAGGTCCCATCGGGGTGGGGGGGGGGTTTGGTCCACATTTTCATCCCAAATTTCTCTCTTTTATCTTACTACTGTTTGCTTGTATGTATTACTTTATTCATTTCAGCTTTTGTAACATTTTGTAACTGTCTTACCACCGCCCTCCTTGGAATAATAAATATAAAAAGGAATAAGCCTTTTTTATTGCTCTAAAGAATGCACTAATCTGAAAAAATGAGGACAGCAGGTCAGTAAAATTCAGGGTATACTAGAGGTTGCACGGGGACACAGGAGTCATGAAGGTGTACAGGTGTATGACTGGAGACACAGGGCACATGGGCCACACTTGAAGACATGGGTTGAACAGAGGGGCATTTGGAGACACTGAGCTCACAGGGGTGCACTTGGAGATACAGTGTGCACAAGGGTACACTTGGAGAAAAGGGTATTGCAGGGACAAATGGGGAACACAAGGCATACTTGGAGTACATACGGCACACTTGGAGGATTGGAGTACACAGGGCACACTTGGAGACTTGGGGAACACAGGGTACACTTGAAGACAAAGGGAGCACAAGGCACACTTGGGGGGGACGGGGCACACTTGAAGACCTGGGGTGCACAGAGCATACCCGGAGACTTGGGGTGCACAGAGCACACTTGGGGACACAGGGAGCACAGGACACACTTGGAGACTTGGGGCGCACAAAGCACACTTGGACACTTGGGGTACACAGGGCACACTTGGGAGACTTAGGGTGCATGGGGTACACTCAGAGACCTGGGGTGCACAGGGCACACTTGGAGACACAGGGAGCACAAGGCACAGTTAGAGACTTGGGGGTGCATGGTGCACACTTGGAGACTTGGGGTACACAGGGTGCACTTGGGAGACTTGGAGTGCATGGGGTGCACTTGGGGTACACAGGGCACACATGGTGTACACAGGGCGCACTTGGGAGACTTGGAGTGCATGGGGTGCACTTGGGGTACACAGGGCACACATTGGGTTACAAAGGGCACACATGGGTGCACTTGGGGTACACAGGGCACACTTGGGTGACTTAGGGTGCATGGTGTACATTCAGAAACCTGGGGTGCACAGGGCACACTTGGAGACACAGGGAGCACAAGACACACTAAGAGACTTGGGGTGCGTGGGGCACACATGGAGACTTGGGGTACACAGGGCACACTTAGAGACTTGAGGTGCATGGGGTACAGTTGGGGGCACAGAGAGCACAGGGCACACTTGGAGACAAATACGAGTGTGCAATCGTGTGCCCATAGATGTGCATCTTTCACGAATGTTGGCGCCATTGGCGGCTATTAAACTGAGCCAATGCTCAGGTTCAGTTCTGTCTCATCTACTTTGTCTCCTGCTTGATCTGTTACCTGCATCTGATACCAGTTACCGGCCCGGCTGGACCTGACCATCCCTTGAACTCTTTTGTGCACTGACCACTGAACATGTTCCTGTTTATGTATTTGTATCTGATCTTATTACCAGTCTCTGACCTGGCATTTTTCAATTCCGCTGTTCCTACACATGCTGCCTAGCAATCTGCTCCAAGCACCTACCTGCTACCAGACAGTACCTGCCTATCACCTACCTACTACCAACCAGTGCCTGCCCTCCCCTTGACTGCTACCAGCCAGTAGCTGCTCATTATCTGTTTGCTACCAGCCAGTACCTGCCTATCACCTACCTACTACCAACCAGTGCCTGCCCTTCACCCGACTGCTACCAGCCAGTACCTGCTCATTATCTGCCTGCTACCAGCCAGTACCTGCCTACCACCTACCTACTATCAGCCAGTGTCTGCCCTCCACCCGACTGCTACCAGCCAGTACCTGCTCATTATCTGCCTGTTACCAGCCAGTACCTGCCTACCACCTACCTACTATCAGCCAGCGTCTGCCCTTCAACTGACTGCTACCAGCCAGTGCCAGCCCTCTACCTGTCTGCTGCCAGCCAGTACCTACCTGTTCCAACCTGCTGCTTACCTGCAATCGCCCAGCCAGGCCATTCCACTGTGATCCACTGTCAGTTTCCTTCTGCACTCTATCAGGAGGCCTCATCCAAAAGTGTAAGAGAGGTGCATAGTCCATAAAGTCCTGCATCCTTAGCCAGGAATGTGCATTATCGAAAAAGTCCCTCTCTTTGCCTGCTTCCCCCTTAATGGGAGATAGAGCCTTAAAGCCCACAGCTTGCTGTAGCTTGGTTTTCAGGGCTTCCCATATCTAAGAGAGAGAGGCGTCTCCTCACCTCAACTGTTTATATGCCATGTGCTGGCAGGGGCAGGGTTGGCATTAACTCAGAACGTCCCCTGCTTTTAGTGGCATCCCACCTATGAGGACCTCTAGTGGCTCCTAAAGCACCTAAAATATCTATTAATCTGAATTGTCCTGAGCTGAACCCATTCCACTTACTCTGGCACCACATAGTATTCATAAAGGAGATTTGAACCCTTATCCTACACCACTACCTCTCTGCTGGAACAAGTAAAGTAAGTTGAGATTTTACCTTTGCTGTGGTAAAGCAACAACCTGCTGTTCACTCCTCCCACTTTCTCTGTACACTTGTAACGGACCACCCACATTTGGTGTAGTAGGCAGGTTATGGAAACCCCTTCCACATCAGTTGGCACGGCCAGAGGCATCACCTTGATACCCCTGTGAGCAGGACTGGTACTGGTACCAAAATATAATGGTATAGATATTCCTTTGGCTGGCCCTCCTCTGCCAAATTTTACAGTTCCATCACGTATCATGAAGTGGACTTCCCAAGTCCTGAGGTCCCCCAATGCTACTGCCTGGCTGTTCTCTACTTTCAGGTGGCTGACTATCTTCTCCAGGGAATCCTGATCCTCTGTCGGGAGATGGAGGGTTAACCTACTTGCTTCCCTCTCTGGGGCTTTGATAACCAGTTCTGCATATTGATCTGGTGGAATCTCATATGATCAGATCAGACCACTTTCCAATCCCTGATCTGGTTCTGCATTCTCTGGTAGCTGCTATGGCAGGAATCCTAGGAGCAAGGGAGTTATACGGGCAGATGGTAGAAATAATAATAGCAAACAAGGAATAGGGGAAGTTCAATGGAAAAATAAACTGTGCAGTATCGCCAAGTACAAATGCAGTTACTTGGGATACTGGAGGAGGAGGCTTGTTGTAGCTACATTTTCAGGTAGCCAACCAGATAGACTCCACAAGGTATGCTCTGAGGAAGAGGCTTATGCCTCGAAACGCGTCAGACGTCATCCTAATGAGACTATGGACATCTGTATGGACTACTTCTGATACTCAAGTGCATGAATTTGATGTGATTGATTTTCACCTACATTTGTGAGTAGCCATTTTTTGTTTCAATTAATAAAGCCTATATTGAGGATAATGCGCTAGGTCGGTGCGCCCTTTTCTTGTCTTTTTGTTTACTCCACAAGGTATGGCTGGATGAGCCTTTTGGTCTGGAGGTTCAGTTGGCTAAAGGCAATGACACCCCTCTGGAAGGGCAATACTCTGAAATCTGCTGGCAGAGTGTCCAAAAACAGCGACTGGGGCTTTACAGAGATGTGTGCTCTTGCACCCTCTGCCAGTGACCCACACAACAGACAAAGCGATGGAAGAATCAGTATTTAGTAACTGGTTATGTACCCAGTCACTGCTGTCCCATCAGGCATGGTCTCTCTTAACACCAAATTGTGGGAGGATGTGGAATTTTTAATCTCTGGGTGTGTCTAGGAGTCTGGGGATGATGGTATCCCATACAAATGTTGGGAATTAGGTTAAAGGAACCCACAACTCCTGCTGAGAAAGGTGAGTAGAAAGGATCCCGCTACAACAGGTGATAAGATTGTCATGGGGGGGGGGGCTTAAATTCAATGTCCCTTGAGTCGTCTTAAATGCAAATTTCATGTTAGAGTTCAGCATAGCGATAATGTGAATATTGACTAATATGTCTCTTTTCCTCCTGCAGATAGGTTGGCCGACCTCTACATGATGAGCATGCAACTTAGTTGGTGGGACGCCCTACGCTACTGCCGCCAACACTACACCGACCTATTCAGTGTGCCGAACAGCAGCATCCAGAACCTTGTGGCCTCCACATTTGGGAACACTAGTATGCCAAAGACTGGACTATGGATTGGCCTCCGCAGGCACAAAGTGTGGGGGTATCTATACTGGACAGATGGGGAAACCACCGACTACATGAACTGGGGGAATGGTCAGCCCAGTGACCCCATCACCAACATGTGTACCCTAATCTCACCAGACAAGAACTTCACCTGGTATGACCAGTGCTGTGCCACGAAGCTTAACTTTATCTGCTACTGACCCCCCTTCTGGGATGTATCTAACACCCACCATTCCCCTCCCCCCTTTGGGACATATAACACTTACCAATCACTACTGACCCCCCCTCCCCCAGGATATATTATATCCACCAATCATCAATGAGACTCCTCCCCTGGGACATAAAAACCCACCAATCACTACTGACACTTCTTTAGGGATGCATCTCATCTCATACCCACCAATCACCACTGTGGCCCTTCTCCCATTTGTGATATATAACACCCGCCAATCACTACAATCACTACTCACCCCCTTCCCTCCAGGATAAATTATACCCACTAATCACCAATGAGACTCCTCCCCTGGAACATAAAAACCCACCAATCACTACTGACACTTCTTCAGGGATGCATCTCATACCCACCAATCACCACTGAGACACCTCCCCCCTTTGGGGTATATAATTGGCCACCCTCCCCCAGGATATATTACACCCACCAATCACCATTGATGCTCCTCCCCCTGGGATATATAACATACACTGATAACTACTGACACCCCTCCCAGGATATATCACACCCATCAATCACCACTGAGACCCCCCCCCCCACCTTTGGGATATATAACAGCCACCTATGTTAACTGACACTCATCCTGTGATATATCACATCCATCAATCACCATTGAGACCCCTCCCCCATTGCGATATAAAACACCCTCCAATCACTACTGACCCCCCTCCCCCCAGGATATATTACACCCACCAATCACCATTTAGACTCCTCCACCTCGGATATATAACACACACTGATAACTACTGACACCCCTCCTCCTAGATATATAACACCCACCAATCACCCCTTTTGTGATATATATCACCCACCAAACACTACTGACCCTCTCCCCCCCAGGATATATTATACCCACCAATCACCATTGAGGCTCCTCCCCCTGGGATATATAACACACACTGATAACTACTTATACCCCTCCCAGAATATATCACACCCATCAATCACCACTGAGACCCCCCCCCTCTTTGGGATATATAACACCCACCGAACACTACTAACCACCCCCCCCCCCCAGGATATATTACACCCACCAATCACCATTTAGACTCCTCCCCTTGGGATATATAACAGACACTGATAACTACTGACACCCATCCCGGGATATATCACACCCACCAATCACCATTGAGATTCCTCCCCTAGGATATATAACACCCACCTATTACTACTGACAACCCTCCTGGAGTATAGAACACCCACCAATCACTACTGAGCCCCTCCTCCTAGTTTATATTACATCCACCAATCACCATTGAGACTCCTCCCCTGGAATATATAACACCCACTTATTACTACTGATACCCCTCCTCCTAGTTTATATTACACCCACCAATCACCATTGAGACTACTCCCCTGGGATATATAACACCCACCTATTACTACTGACACCCTCCTCCTAGGATATATAACACCCACCTATTACTACTGACACCCTCCTCCTAGGATATATAACACCCACCAATTACTACTGACACCTCTCCTCCTAGTATATATTACGCCCACCAATCACTACTGACCCCCTCCTAGTATATATTGCACCCACCAATCACCATTGAGACTCCTCCCCTGGGATATATAACACCCACCTATTACTACTGACTCCCTCCTCCTAGTTTATATTAACCCACCAATCACCATTGAGACTGCTCCCCTGGGATATATAATACCCACCTATTACTACTGACTCCCTCCTCCTAGTATATATTACACCCACCAATCACCATTGAGACTCCTCCCCTGGGATATATAACACCCACCTATTACTACTGACTCCCTCCTCCTAGTTTATATTACACCCATCAATCACCATTGAGACTCCTCCCCTGGGATATATAACACCCACCTATTACTACTGACACCCCTCCTCCTAGTATATATTACACCCACCAATCACTACTGACACCCCTCCACCAGGAAATGTTAGGCCGCCCATCACTAATGAGGCCCCCTGCAGAAATGTATTACATTGGCTGGTCACTGGGGGGGGGGGGGCATTGGGGGTTGTCAAACTTTTTTATTCAATGCCAGAAGAATTATTTTCTGTAGTCGTCTCCTTTTAATATTGTTTGCTAATAACTTTGTAACTTCTGTCTTTTCTACCCTTAAAAACCTGAGAATTGATGTTCATTGCTCAAAAGGATGCAATAAAAAGAACGGTTTGTTGTGCACTTGTTGTGTGTGTAGTTGTATTACCAACGCCTGTATAATTCACCGAGTGTGGCTGCACTCTTGTGTTCTCTATATTGTTGGCTGACAGTCATTGAGATGGCCAATCTGATTGCATACAGGTTAGTATCTGTGTATGGAAGTTATAGGTGGGCAAAGATCGCATTGCCAGACATGGATCTGTGCCGCTGGTGTGTGTATGGGGAGTGGGAAAGATGACTGCGTAGTATTCTGGTTCACAGAATAGTTTAGGGAATCTCAGAAGTGTGGGGAAATCACTCTGGCCCCCTTGTCTTATACAGGGGCTACCAGACAAATTTAGTACTGCTGGGTGGTAGATAATCTCGGTTGGTTTATAGTCTACATGTTCATTTGGTTTTCCCCTAAATTCATGTAGCTGTGGTTTCCCCCTTCTGCCAGTAGGTGTCACTGTCTGGTACCTCTGGTATTATTATGACATGTTACGGTAAAACTGGCTTATGAATAGTCCAACCAGTAAGATTTTCCTGGCTACTGATGCATGCTGGTAGAGGAAATGCCTCCAAAGTGAGGGGAATCCTTGATTGTCCCCATTGGAAGATTTCTTCTTCTCAATTCAAATTCCTGTAACAACCTAATTTGGGATTTTCTTTCACAAGTGTTCCAATCCCCCTCCGTTCTCATCAAGAACTGACGAGTGCGGACTGATGATGGCCCCCACTCATCAATTTTAATGATGGTTTTCTCCACAAGTGCTGAAACTATAGGGCCTGGCCCTCCATCTGTCAATGCAGTCTGCCCTCCTTCGAACCTGTATGTAACATCGGGTGGGTGGGTGTTCAGTGATCACTGAGGGCAAGCCAAGCTCTGTCATTGAGGTTCCAGATCTCCTTCCAGGACCAGAAGGGAAGACGTCCACCACCCACCCTTTTCTGCACTGCTCCCTGCAGTCTGGAACCCCAGCCAGTTATGAAAAACCAAGAACATCATAAGTTGGAGCAAGATGATGACCATTTATACCTGTACCTAATTACGGAGCATGCTGTGGGTACAAGGACTGCTGGGTGGTAGATAATCTCGGTTGGTTTATAGTCTACATGTTCATTTGGTTTTCCCCTAAATTCATGTAGCTGTGGTTTCCCCCTTCTGCCAGTAGGTGTCACTGTCTGGTACCTCTGGTATTATTATGACATGTTACGGTAAAACTGGCTTATGAATAGTCCAACCAGTAAGATTTTCCTGGCTACTGATGCATGCTGGTAGAGGAAATGCCTCCAAAGTGAGGGGAATCCTTGATTGTCCCCATTGGAAGATTTCTTCTTCTCAATTCAAATTCCTGTAACAACCTAATTTGGGATTTTCTTTCATAAGCATTCCAATCCCCCTCCGTTCTCATCAAGAACTGACGAGTGCGGACTGATGATGGCCCCCACTCATCCATTTTAAAGTCAGGCCCGGAGCAAAAAAAAAAAAAATAGGCGCAGGGCCTCATGATTGGGTTGATAGGGGACACAGGAGAAGGAGGCAGGATAGGGTTAATAGGTGGGCTGTGGCTGGTGGTGCCTGAAAAGGATTGGACTAGGCCAGGTTGGGTGGGGGCTTAGGGGTGGTGACTCTGGGTGGGGCTGCTTTGGGGCCAAGCAGAAACGTGTGAGCAGCTAAGAAGAAGGAGGAATCCTTTGTGCTGCCCCTTACTAACTATGGCTGACTCTGAACTGTTGCTGGGGAGGCTTCGGGAGGCTGCCGCTTCGCGCGGCTCCTCCTGGCTGCAGGCGCAGGTCTCCGCTATGCTTGGCGGGGAGCCTGCGGCAGCGGGGGACGGGCGTTCCCGCGCTCGGAGGTCACGGCCTCCGGAGCGTTACAGCCCGCCAGTGTCCCCTCGTGCTGAGCGCCGTTCCGGGAGCCCCCCTGTGGACCCTCCAGGCTCGCCGGCCCGGCGCTCTCCTGCCAGGGCCGGCGGTGCGGCTGGGAGGAATCCCCCTCTTCGGCGGAGCACGTACGGGCGGGGCCCTGCCCGTTCTTCCTCTCCGGCCCCGCCCGCTCGTCGGATCACATCAGGATCTGCGGCCGCCCCGACTGGTGAGGACCGATCGGTCGGGGCGGCTCGGCGTGGGAGACGGCCGTTGGCGGCCACCAGCCAGTCGGGTGAAGCGGCTGGTGGCTTGAGGCTGCGGGCATCCCGGTCGGGGGTGGAGCCTGAAGAGTCGGCGGTGGATGGCTGTGGATCGGGGCCTAGTGAGAAGCGGCCCAGGCGCGCCGAGGCTGGAAGGTCGGCATGGCTGCGGCAGGGGGGGGATGGCAGTCGGTCAGCCCCCTCGGTGCTTGATGTTCCTGTTCCGGTGGAGGATCGGGTCGGTCTGGAGGAGCGATCGGAGGGGGAGCTGTCGGGCTCGGATGTCGGTGAGGTGCCTGTTCCTGTGCCTGCGGGGGATGCCGGATCTGCGGCGGTGGGGCCTAGCCCTGCCCGGCCTGGTGAGTCTTTCAATGTACACTCTTCTTTGTTGTCTGTGTTGCAGGCATTGTCGGGGGGTCGGGGGCTGGGCCTGGCCGGGGGGGGTCCGGGGGATCCGAGGGTGTGCCGTTGGGGTCGGGGGTCTCCTCCGCCCCGCGGGGGTCCGCGGGGCCCGCGGTAACGGGCGCCGGGGCCGGGCTGGAGGGCCTGCTGGCGGGGCTGCGATCTTTGGTGCAGCGCTTTGAAGGGGGTTCGGGTGGCGTTTCCCCGACCGCGGCTTGGGGACAGGGGGCGGTCGCTCGCTCTGCGTGGGCGGGAGCGGCCTCAGGTGGATTGGGGGCGGCGGCTTCCGCCACGGAGGTGCCGGTCTCTGCGCCGGTCGTGACGCCGCCCGCGCAGGCGGTGGGGGACAAGGCTGCGGATCCCAAGTCCACAGGTAAGGATGCGGATGCGGTTCGGCTCGCGGATGCGGCGAAATGTGAGGTATATGTTTGCTTTGAGGGGCCCTTGGGGGCACACCTCAAGCCCGAGGTCAGGGAGAAGATTTGGAAGGACGAATACGTGGAGATCTTCACGCTGCTTCCGTTGGAGAAGTTCAACTTGGATCGGGTGAAGCCGGAGGAATCCAAGAAGGAGGATGAGGAGCGGCGGCGCTACAGGTTGATTCCGCGCACGTTTAGCAACTGGCTGCAGGCGTTCGCCATCTTTGCGAGCGTGGTGGGTGAGAAGCGGCCGGAGCATTGCTCCGCCTTATTCTGTTATTTGGACGCCATTGGCGAGGCGTACCGGGTTTATGGCGGGGTTGCTTGGCTTCGGTATGACGAGCAATTCCGCCAGCGCAAGGCGGTCCGCCCTGCGCTGCGTTGGGATCATAAGGACATTAGTCTGTGGATGCGCCTCATGACGTCGGCGCGGGCGTCGTCTTCCTTTTTTCCAGGGACGGCCGGAAGTCCGGGTGCCCCGGGACAGCCGGCCGCAAAACGTCGGGGGTTTTGTTGGCAATTTAACGAGGGGACTTGCAAGTTCGGGTCCTCGTGCCGCTTTAAGCACGAGTGCTCTGGCTGTGGGGGTGCGCACCCCCTCTCCCGTTGCTTTAAGCAAGGCAAGTCGCGGGCCGGAGATGCTCAGCAGAAGAGGGAGGACGCCGGTGATGGTGGAAAGGATGCGTCCTTTTCTAAGTAGGTATCCGGATCGGGCGGCTGCTCGTTTGCTGGAGGCCGGGTTCTCGGGGGGTTTCGTTATTCCTTGCGCCATGTCCGCCGTTCCCCCGTTGGCGGACAATTTGCGGTCGACCCGGCTTAACCCCGGGGTGGTGTCGGACAAGCTGGCGAAGGAGGTTGCGTTGGGCCGCATGGCGGGTCCTTTTCTTCGGCCCCCGTTGGCCGACTTGGTGGTCTCCCCTCTGGGATTGGTGCCCAAGAAGGAATCTGGCAAGTTCCGCTTGATTCATCACTTGTCCTTTCCCAAAGGGGGGTCGGTTAATGACGGCATTGATCCTGAGGCCTGTGCGGTGTCTTACACTTCTTTCGATGCGGCCATATTTTGGGTGCGTCAGTATGGGCGGGGTGCGCTGCTGGCGAAGACGGACATCGAGGCCGCTTTTCGGCTGCTTCCCGTCCATCCCCAAAGTTTCCATCTGTTGGGCTGCCAGTGGCTGGGTTCTTTCTACGTGGACTTGTGCTTGCCCATGGGCTGTTCGATCTCGTGCGCTTTCTTTGAGCAGTTCAGCTCGTTCGTGGAATGGGTTGTGCGTGATGTGGCGGGAGTCAATTCGGTCATCCACTATCTGGATGACTTCTTGTGTGTGGGCCCTCCTTCGTCCAATTTGTGCGGGGTTCTGCTGGCCACGGTACAACACGTGGCGGAGCGCTTTGGCATTCCGTTGGCGGCCGATAAGACGGAGGGCCCTAAGACGGTGATTAGTTTTTTGGGGATCATAATTGATTCCGAGGCCATGGAATGTCGCTTGCCCGGCGACAAGCTGCTGGATCTTAAGTCTGAAATTTGCTTGCTGGTGGGGAAACGGAAGGTACAGCTTAGGCGACTGCAGTCGCTCCTTGGGAAGCTGGCCTTTGCGTGTCGGATTATGCCGATGGGCCGGGTTTTCAGCCGGCGTCTGTCGGCTGCCACGGCTGGGGTGCGGTCGCCGCACCACTTCGTTACGTTGTCTGCGGAACATGTGGATGATCTGCGGGTTTGGCATGTCTTCTTGACGTCATTCAACGGGCGGTCGCTTTGGCAACGAGGCCCGGTCAGCAGCTGCGATCTGGAGTTGTATACGGATGCGGCTGGCTCTACGGGCTTTGGCGCCTTCCTCGGTGGCCGGTGGTGTGCGGAGCGGTGGCCGGCAGCATGGAGCGAGGCTGGGTTGTTGCGGAATTTGGTTCTGTTGGAACTTTTTCCGGTGGTGGTGGCAGTGGAGCTGTGGGGGGCTGAGTTCAGGGATAAGAAGGTCCGTCTGCATTGTGATAACATGGGTGTGGTGCAGGTTATCAATCGGCTTTCCGGTTCGTCTGCGCCGGTTGTCAGGTTGTTGCGCCACTTGGTCTTGCGTTGTCTGCAGTTGAATGTTTTCTTATATGCTGTTCACTTGCCCGGGGTGGAGAATTCGGTGGCTGACGCTTTGTCTCGGTTTCAGCAGGTCCGTTTTCGGGAGCTGGCGCCGGAGGCGGATCGCCATGGGGAGCCTTGCCCGACGGACCTGTGGCACATTGTGTCGGGATCGCCGCTGGTTTGCTCCGAAGGTCGCTGAGTGATGTCACGTGGGCTGCGTATTCCAAGGTGTGGAGGGAGTGGTCGGTCCTTCTGGATTGGGCTGGATCGGATGCGGTGAGTATGCTTTCTCCGTCCCTGGTGCTGTATTTTCTGTGCGTGAATTTTGAGCGGGGGGTGTCGGCGTCGGCAGTCGGCCGCAAGCTGGCGGCCTTGGCCTTCCTGTTTAAGGTTTGCGGCCTTCCGGACTTTACAAAGGACTTTGTGGTCCGCCAGGCCTTGAAGGGTTATAGGCGGGGTTCGCGTTGGCCGGATGGCCGCCGCCCGATATCGTTCGAAATGTTGGGGGAGTTGGCACGGCAGGTGGGCAGCTCTTGCTCCTCTCCGTATGAGGCGTTGTTGTTCAGGACGGCCTTTGTTTTGGCCTTTTTTGGGGCGTTCCGCATTGGAGAATTGGTGAGTGCTAATAGGAAGGTTCCTGGGGGCCTTTTGGTGGGAGAGGTGAGTCTCTCCGCTTCGGCGGTTGTGATCTTTCTCCGGAGGTCCAAGACCGACCAGGCCGGTAGAGGTACGTATGTTCGTTTGTATAGGGTGGGGGGTTCCCCCCTCTGCCCGGTGGCGGTGGTAAGGGAGTTTCTGGGTGCGCGCCCCCCGGTTGGGGGGTCTTTCTTGGTACACCTGGACGGCTCGTCCGTGTCCAGGTTTCAGTTCAGGGCGGTGTTGGGCAGGTGTTTAGCTGTGTTGGGCTACAAGACCGGGGATTATTCTTCGCACTCTTTCCGCATCGGGGCGGCTACGGAGGCTGCCAGGTGGGGTGTGGATGACTCAGTGTTGAGGCGTATTGGTAGATGGGAGTCTAACCGTTTCAAGCTGTACGTTCGTCCTCATTTGTTGTGATTTGTGGTACGTCGGGGGGGCTCTGTGGTGTGTCCTGTTTTGTCATGTTTTCTTGCTGTTTCATTACAGAGGGAGCAGCGTGCCTGATATGGATCGTGGGGCATTCATATGTGTTCTGGGGGGCCAAGAGGGCTGAAGTGCGGCCCAACGGGCGCCAATTGGGTTTTTCTCGGGAGGAGGCTGTTGTCCGCTGGATTGGAGTGCCAGGTTTGATCTGGTGCAAGGTCCTCCCGGAAGTGCATCGTTTTGCTCGGTTGGACCGGGCCCCGGGCGTCCTGGTGCTGCATGCAGGGGGCAACGATCTGGGGGTCCGTTCCATGCGCCTGCTCATATGAGACATCAAGTTTGATTTTCTCAGACTGCGCACATCTTTTCCTGACATGGTTATAGTTTGGTCGGACATTGTGGGTCGGACCTCTTGGCGTTTTGCCAGGTCCGCTGTGAGTCTGAACAAGGCCCGGATTAAGGTGAACAAGGCGGTTGGCCGCTTTGTCTGCCGTAATGGGGGTGTGGTAGTTAGGCATGGGGAGCTGGAGGTGGATACGTGGCGTTATTTGCGGGGTGACGGTGTGCATCTGAATGCGGTTGGTACCGACTTGTGGACTCTTGGGATTCAGGATGGAGTTCAACGGGCTCTGCGAGTGTGGCGGGGCTCACAGGTGTAAGGTGTCACACCTGTGTGCTGTGGCGGTTGGGGGTCTTTGGAGGCGGTAACAGGTTTTTTGGTCAGTGCATAGGGTGACCCATCTACGGTATGGAGCCCTATAGTGTATCCCAGTTAATAGGGGTTTAACCGGGATGTGTTAACAAAGGGTATCAGTGGAAAAGTGGGTTGTTCCTGAGCTGGTGTTTCGCGGCTGGGGACCGTTGGGTTTTCTTGGATACTGATACCATTTTTGAATTGGATTTTTGGTGCCTCCCAAGACCAACTACCCCTGATTCTCTTATGTGTACTGGAGTATTTATTGGTTTACTGTTTACTATGTTTAAATTGGTTGTTAATAAAATGGCCTAACAGGCCACAATTTTATCCAAAGTCGTTGTCAGTATCATTTGTTTAGAGGATTAGAAGGTGGGTGGTTTTATGGTAAGAACAGGAGTGGGCATCGGTCATACCCTAATCATGATGGTTTTCTCCACAAGTGCTGAAACTATAGGGCCTGGCCCTCCATCTGTCAATGCAGTCTGCCCTCCTTCGAACCTGTATGTAACATCGGGTGGGTGGTGGGTGGGCAGTGATCACTGAGGGCAAGCCAAGCTCTGTCATTGAGGTTCCAGATCTCCTTCCAGGACCAGAAGGGAAGACGTCCACCACCCACCCTTTCCTGCAGTCTGGAACCCCAGCCAGTTATGAAAAACCAAGAACAACATAAGTTGGAGCAAGATGATGACCATTTATACCTGAACCTAATTACGGAGCATGCTGTGGGTACAAGGACGGAGTTAAACATGTGCAATGTATACAGTGAGAAGGTTCACACTTTAACCTTGTACCTCTACCCAACACCCAATATTCAATGTTTCGTAGCCATGCCCAATTTTCACCATGAAATGCAGAAGAGGCCCTCCTTCTCCCTTCTTCTGTGGGCCCTGATCTTCCAGTCCACCCTTGAATAAAGGTCTTCTGAATGCAGTGACCGAGGGGTGAAATGCCTTGTTTGTGGTGATTGAAGACCAAGCAATTATTCTGAAGATAGGATCTGATGATAAACTTTGTCATACATTGTATTGATTTCCAGGTGTGATATGATTTATATTTGGCCAAAAGCGCAGTAAACAGTAACGGCTCACATGCAACAGATTTCTATCCCAGCCCGCTGGTTGCACTATTGCTGATTGGGATAAGTACCGGCTCGTCAGGCTCTCTCTAGGACTACAGGAAAATGGCGCCCATCTGCGCATAGTCTTGGCACACTGTAAAACGTGATGTGAATAAAAATGGCTTCAGCTTTGTCCCCCACCCATAGGAGAGCCCCCTCTAATGCATTTTACTGATGTGGCATTTGGGTGAAATTTGTTAGTAGGGGTTCTCCTATGTGTGGGGACAAACATGAACCCATTTTTTTTCATACAAGGTTTTACAGTGGTCTGAGACTGCGTGTGGATGGGTGCCATTTTCTCGTGATATGACTTATGTTATACGTGGTATTTTGCTTTGTTTCACTTTATAATATCAGCTATTGGGTAGACTGTGGCTCTGTTTTCATTGGACATTTTTGTCTTATTAGCCCCGTACACACGTACTGATCGTTGGCCGAACAATCGGCCGTCTTTTGTCCAGGGCTGTCGTGTCGGTTGAAAACTGCAAAAGACTGCACACGAATTTTGTCGGCCAACAACAGCCGACTGCAGAAGTGATGTCATGTGATGGTTAACTTTCCTTGTCTTTTTTCTTTTCTGAGCATGCCCAGTCTTGCAAATCTGCTGTCTGTTGGCCGAAATCTGTACTGACTGGCGAACAATCGGCCGTTCTGGTGTTGGCCTACAAAAAATTTAAAGTCTGCACGACAGATTCTGTTCGGCCGAAAATGCGCTGTCGGCTGTCGGAGGCATCATACTAACAAGCCTACAATCGGCCGATCGGTCGGCGGCCGAATATTTACGGCCGACAATCGGTACGTGTGTACGGGGCTTTAGTCTTTCACTTATTTATATAAAATGGACCCCAAATCATCATCGTTTTCCTAGAAACTTGTGTTTTTCCCATACAATGAATAGTCTCATCTTCGAGTTCGAATGGTCTGGGGTTGCATACTGTATAGCAGAATACATATGGCGGTCCATGTCCAGGGTGTCCTCCATTATCCCTCCAATGTATAAACAGGTATTCCTGGTTCTCACACCGTCTGGTCCAGACAAATTCAGTGTACTGTATACAAACCCGATATATCGAGGGTCGATATGCCCTTTCCCTTATATATTGGAATCGGCCCCGGAGGTGACCGATATTGCCGATATTTCGTGAAAGTGCTTGTACCAGCAGTGGTGTATTTTGGTTTTGTGCTGCCCTAGGCAAGACTAAAAGTGGGCGCCCCGCCTCCCCCACCTGTGTAACTTTGCCCCACTCCTTTTTTAATGGATTTGGCTCCCTCCAAAATTGAAGGACTACAAGTCCCAGCATGAACCCCTGAGATCTCACGAGAGAGGGGGTGGGTGAGGGAGAGAGAGAGGGGGTAGGTGAGGGGGGGTTGAGAGAGAGGGGGGGTGAGAGAGCAAGAAAGGGGGGATGAGAGAGAGAGACAGAGAGAGGGGGATGAGAGAGAGAGACAGAGAGCGAGAGGGGGGATGAGAGAGAGAGAAGAGGGGTGAGAGAGAGAGAAGAGGGGTGAGAGAGAGAGAGAAGAGGGGTGAGAGAGAGGGGGGATGAGAGTGAGAGAGAGGGGGGATGAGAGTGAGAGAGAGGGGGTTGAGAGAGAGGGGGAATGAGAGAGGTGGCTCTAGCAACCAGTGGCCAATAGAGACTCAGGTGGAGGGGGGCAGTTTCTTTGCTGCCCCCCTGCAAAGTGCCGCCCTAGGCCTGGGCCTTGTTGGCCTAGGCCAAAATACAGCACTGTGTACCGGAGTATAGTATAAGGAGAAAGACAGACAGACTCCAGCTTGAAGGTACAAAATATAAAATCCGTTTATTTGAATCCAAAAGATAAAATCAATCCAACATACAGTCCATAATACAGTCAGAGACAAGGGATGAAAGCATAGCAGTTTTTTTTTTTACGCGTTTCATGGATAAACGTCCGCTTAAGGCCCGTACACACATAGCGATTGTCGGCCGTAAATATTCGGCCAACGTCCGATCGGCCGATTGTAGGCTTGTTAGTATGATGCTTCCGACAACCGACTGCGACTTTTCAGCCGAACATAATCTGGTGTGCAGGCTTTAAAATTTTTGTTGGCCGTCACCAGAACAGCCGATTGTTCCTCAGTCAGTACAGATTTCGGCCGACAAACAGCAGATGAGCAAGACTGGGCATGGTCAGAGAAGAAAAAACACACGGAAAGTTAACCATCACATGACATCTCTTCTGCAGTCGGCTGTTGTTGGCCAACAAAATTCGTGTGCAGTCTTTAGCACTTTTCAACCGACAGGACAGCACCGGACAAAAGACGGCCGATCGTTCGGCCGACAATCACTACGTGTGTACGGGGCTTTAGTCGTAACCATGCACATACATGAAAATATACTGCTTAAATAATGGCCAAGACTTCCTAAGCCCATCCTCGATCATCGTTAATTGAGCACACAGTTGCAAATCATCAGTGCTTGATTTTCGGATAGAGACAGCCTAGCAGACTTTCATGTATAAAGACACCACCCTAAGCAAGATAATTGCAATGGGTATAGAGAGGACAGAAAACAAAAGAATGAAAGAATAAAAAACAATAAATGAAGGGTAAAATTAAAATAGTGAAAGGGAAAGAATATGAAATAAAGCATAAGACTAAATAAGAAACATAGAACCATACCTGTAAAATGCATGTGTGTTACTGAAGTAATATCTCATGGTACAAAACACAGAACCTCTAAAAAAGAGAAAAGAAGAGGTCCCTCAGTTTAACCACTTGCCGTTTGCTCACTCGATCACTACTGCGGAAAAGTGGTTGGTTATCGTCTGGTGACGTAGACCTACGTCGCCAGACACTCCTCTTTCTCGGTGGCGCGTGCGCGCCGCCGGAGGCTCGCTCCCACTGTGTTCAGTCACAGCGGGAGTCGGGCCAGGGGAGGAGCAGTGGCGATCGCCGCTGCTCTTCCCCAATCGTCGGGGATCGAGTGTGGAGATCCGCCTGCTTGTGTAAACAAAGCTGGCGGATCTCCTAAGTGACAGGCAGGGTCAGATTGCAGGATTCAGCATAGCTGAACATGTGATCTGTCCCTGTGTCACTCAGTCCCCTCCCCCCACACACATCAGTAAGCACCAGGCATACATTAACCCCTCCCTCTCCAATAAAATTAACCCCTTCCCTGCCAGTGTCATTTTTACAGTAACAGTGCATATGTATAGCACTGATTACTGCAGTAATGTCACTGGTACCCCCAAAAGTGTCAAAAATGTCAGTCAAGGGTCCGATCTGTCCGCCGCAATGTCGCAGTGCCTCAAAAAAAAATCGCAGATCGCCGCCATTACTCGTTAAAAAAAAAACACCAAAAACACCAAAAATTAGTAAACGCAATAACTTTTGCGCAAACCAATCAAAATACGCTTATTGTGATTTTTTTTACCAAACATAGGTAGCAGAAAACAAATTGGCCAAAAATTTAAAAAAAATTTGATTTTTACATTTTTTTGGGGGGGGGAATTTCATATATAAAAAATGTGAAAAATATTGTTATTTTTTCAAAATTTATGCTAATTTTTTTGTTTATAAAGTAAAAATCGCACAGGTGATCAAATACCACCAAAAGAAAGCTCTGTTTGTGAGAAAAAAAGGACATAAATTTGGGTACGGCGTGGCACGACCGCGCAATTGTCAGTTAAAGTCGCACAGTGCCGAATCGCAAAAAGTGGCCCAGACGTAAGACAGCAAAATCCTCCGGTGGTAAAGTGGTTAAACAATATAATATACGCACACATGCACCGTCGAGATGGCAATAGTCCCATAAAACAGGTATAAATATATATATATATATATAAAACATATCTCTGCAAAGTGACCATGCACATAAGCTAAGAAAAGAGAAAGGAAAAAGAAAGAGAAAAAAAGAGAAAATCAGAAATAAATAACGATCGGTCAAATGAACCATCAATGAATGTGCGATGTGGAGGGGGGGGGGGGGAGGAAGTCTTAACAACAATGTAGCTACCTTAACTGGAGTTGTATAATTAAATCTAACTTACCTATAGCATATTTATCCCATATATCCACATATGATCTCATCCCATAGATTGGGAGCAAAGACCACTTGCCAAACGTAGAAAAGAAGGAGGTAGGACCAGGCGATAGGGAGAGATTGCTCCGTGTATGTGTCCACCCGATATAGTGTGTGAGAATGCACATCACCACAACGGGCGGAAAAGGACTCACACAGAGCCCATCCAGAGATACCCGTATTGATGTACAAAGATAAGTAACCCTATGCAATAATATAGATGTTCAAATTTGCAATAAACCTCCCATCCGAATAGTTGAATGTCCATACCCAATAACGTCTAAATAGTAAGAAAATATCAAGAAAAACATCAGACCCGTCATGGAGTCCACAGGCTGTTCACATACATGTAATAGGAATTTACCTGCCACAAATGAAGCTGACAAGGTTGCAAATACAAGAACCTATACACATACATTGGTAGATGTATCAACGATATAGATCTTTTGATCCCATACAAATGTATATAAGCCCATAAAGGCTATAGCCTTTCAATGTATGCACGTCCTAAAAACATGTCCACCAAAAAACTGAACTCATATAATATTTTTCTTTTTGAAAAATTCTTTTTTATTGATTTTGCAGAAGAACAAGAAACAACAGACAGTTACAAAAAAACAAAAAACAAGGCAGACAATAAAACAACAATGTCCACCCGTAGAAACCCGCGAACCCCCCCCTCCCAAAAACAGCCACCAGCACCTCTAAATAATGCCAGGAGAGTCGAGGTCTGGAGGCCGGTGCAGGCCAATGCCAAGGGACATCAAGGCCAACCCCGGCCCCCGGAGGAAAGTACCCCCCGGTCCCCTGAACTCATATAATATAATATAGAAAAACAAAAGACATGTACAAATTTGATAAACCAAATGAAAGTGGCATAATATACAGACAAAGGACATGCATACATTAACCACTTTACCACCGGAGGATTTTGCTGTCTTACGTCCAGGCCACTTTTTGCAATTCGGCGCTGTGCGACTTTAAATGACAATTGCGCGGTCGTGCGACGCTGTTACCAAATGAAATTTACGTCCTTGTTTTCCCACAAACAGAGCTTTCTTTTGGTGGTATTTGATCACCTGTGCGATTTTTACTTTTTGCGCTATAAACAAAAAAAGAGCGTTTATTTTGAAAAAATAACAACATTTTTCACATTTTTTTATATGAAATTCCCCCCCAAAAAAATGTAAAAACCAATTTTTTTTTAAATTTTTGCCCAATTTGTTTTCTGCTACCTATGTTTGGTAAAAAAATCACAATAAGCGTATTTTGATTGGTTTGCGCAAAAGTTATTGCGTTTGCTAACTACGGGAAAGATTTCTGTCATTTTTGGTGTTTTTTTTTAAACGAGTAATGGCGGCGATCTGCGATCTTTTTTGCGGGACTGCGACATTGCGGCGGACAGATCGGACCCTTGACTGACATTTTTGACACTTTTGGGGTTACCAGTGACATTACTGCAGTAATCAGTGCTATACATATGCACTGTTACTGTAAAAATGACATTGGTAGTGAAGGGGTTAATTTTATTGGAGAGGGAGGGGTTAATGTATGCCTGGTGCTTACTGACGTGTGTGGGGGGAGGTGACTGAGTGAGTCAGGGACAGATCGCAGGTTGAGCTATGCTGAACAGTCCGATCTGTCCCTGTCTGTCACTTAGGAGATCCGCCCGCTCTGTTTACACAAGCGGGCGGATCTCCTCACTCGATTCCCCGACGATCGGGGAAGAGCGGCGGCGATCGGCGCCGCTCCTCCCCTGGCCCGACTCCCGCTGTGAATGAAAACAGCGGGAGCGCGCCTCCGGCGGCGCGCGAGCGCCGCCTACAGGGGGAGGAGTCCAGCGACGTAGGTCTACGTCGCTGGACAGGAACGAGCCACTGTGCCGCAGTAGAGGCACAGTGCCCGGAGCTAAAGTGGTTAAGATGCATGGGGGAATTCCTATCCAGGAAAGATTACCATTCACCCTAACTTGTATAGCCCAACATCATGAATAGAAGTGGTTGAAATCCCATTCAAAGTTGAGTCCCCCAGGCAACCGAGTTTGGAGTCTGTGTATCCAAAACACTTCCCGCTTGCATAGGAGGCAAAAAACGTCCCCCCCTCTCAATGGGGGTATAACCTGTTCTATCACTTGAACAGACAGCAGGGACAGATCTCCTTCGTGTTCCATATTGAAATGGCGTGCGACATTGGTAGATTTGCGACCCCTAATATCGCTCAAGTGCTCCCTGAATCTATCTTTTAATTTACGTGTGGTCCGACCCACATATTGCACGGAACATCCCTTGCATGTGATCAAATAGACCAAAAATGTTGTATTACAGTTGTAAAATTTTTCTATTTTATATATCCTATTGTCCAATGTGGACTGAAAAATGTTTCCGCTTGCAATATGTGGGCATGTAAGGCAATCTTTGGTGCCGCATTTAAAGTTTCCTTTAAAATGCAGCCACGTTTCTGATGTAGTCTTTTTATTTCTAGAAGAAAAGAGGCTGGGAGATAATTGGTTTCCTAGAGTTTTTGCCCGCTTTGCAACGATGTTGACACCCCGCTGTAGAATCTCTGCACATTTCCTGTCTGCATAGAGAACAGGAAGGTGTTTGTTAACTATTTGTTTGATTTTACTAAATTCCAGGCTATACGGGATAGTTAGAGTAATAGAATTTTTATGACCATCTGTTCGGAGTGCCTTAAACTGTCCTTTTGATGTAAGTAGGCTATTCATGTCTTTATTCAGCGCTATAGTATATGCTCTCTCCAGGGTCCATCTGGGATAGCCCCTTGCCAGGAAGCGTTTAAATAACTAAGCAGACTCTTTGTTAAAGGTAGACAGGTCACTGCATATCGTCCTAACCCGGAGGAATTGCCCAACCGGAATTCCCTTAAATGTATGGAAGGGATGGCTGGACTGTGCATGCAGTAAACTGTTACCCGCTGAGGGTTTCCTATATAGGGGAGTGACTACATGGTTATTGCAATGTTCGAGGGCCACATCCAAAAACTCAATGCTTTCAATACTCTGTTGTCCTGTAAATTTTAAATTACAGGTATTATCATTTAGATATAACAAGAATGAATCCAAAGTCACACTCTGTTTGCTGATAAAGATCAGATCGTCTATGTAACGTAAATATAAAACCATCTGATCTCTAAAGGGGTTTCCATCTCCAAAGATGTGGGCTCTCTCCCACCAACCCATATAGAGGTTGGCAAGGGACGGCGAAAATTTCGCCCCCATAGCTGCCCCACATCTTTGGAGATAGAACACCCCATCAAACATAAAATAATTGTGTTTCAGTCAAACAGGTGTATTGTACTAGCAAAAAATGGACCGCCTCTAGGGCCAAGTCATGTGGAATTGAGGAATATAAGCTCGAAACATCACTAGTAATCCAAAGAAAATCCGGCTGCCATATAAAGTCATTGACAACATTAAGTAAATGGGTTGTATCTTTCAAATAACCATGAAGATTTTGTACAATGGGCTGGAGTTGGCCATCCATCCTCTCCCCCAACCGTTCATTGAGAGACCCAATGCCCGAGAACCGGATGCACCCCCTTGTGGACCTTGGGGAGGTGATGGAAGATAGGGGTAATGGGGAAATCCAGTACTAATTTCTCTGATTCCTTGGGGGTTAAAACCCCCAAAGAAACCCCCCTGTCCACAAGTTTCTGGAGAGTAGATCTAAAACATTTTAAGGGATCGCATCTTAGAACAGTATAGGTACATGTATCTGACAACTGCCTCAACGCTTCATCTCTATACATGTCCCTGTCCAATATTACCACTGCTCCTCCCTTGTCCTGATAACTATGGAATCATCACTCATAAGAGTAAGTAAAGCATTTCTCTCATTAATGGACAGATTGTCCTCTTTAACCTGGACCATGGGAGGAACAGTTTTATTCAGTTCAAAGATGTCTTCTTCAACCAATTTTTGAAAAAGGTCCATCTGGGGGGCACGAGATTGGACTTGATAGAAGAGAGACGGTGCCTTAACCACTTTAGGACCGCTCACATTGCTGCTACTGCGGCAATGTGGCACGATACCGTCCAGCGACGTAGACCTACATCGCTGGACTCCTCCCCCTGTAGGCGGCGCTCACGCACCGCCGGAGGCGCGCTCCCGCTGTTTACAGTCACAGCGGGAGTCGGGCCAGGGGAGGAGCGGCGGCGATTGCCGCCGCTCTTCCCCGATCGTCGGGGAATCTAGTTTGGATCTCCATAGTGACAGAGAGTGACAGATTGCAGTGTTCAGCATAGCTGAACATGCGATCTGTCCCTGTGTCACACAGTCACCTCCCCCCACACACGTCAGTAAGCACCAGGCATACATTAACCCCTCCCTCTCCAATAAAATTAACCCCTTCCCTGCCAGTGTCATTTTTACAGTAACAGTGCATATATATAGCACTGATTACTGTAGTAATGTCACTGGTACCCCCAAAAGTGTCAAAAATGTCAGTCAAGGATCTGATCTGTCCGCCGCAATGTCGCAGTCCCGCAGAAAAAAAAATCGCAGATCGCCGCCATTACTCGTTAAAAAAAAAAACACCAAAAATGACAAAAATCTTTCCCCTAGTTAGTAAACGCAATAACTTTTGCGCAAACCAATCAAAATACGCTTATTGTGATTTTTTTTTACCAAACATAGGTAGCAGAAAACAAATTGTCCAAAAATGTTAAAAAAATTAGATTTTTACATCTTTTGGGGGGGGAGTTTCATATAAAAAAATGTTAAAAATATTGTTGTTTTTTCAAAATAAACGCTCTTTTTTTGTTTATAGCGCAAAAAGTAAAAGTCGCACAGGTGATCAAATACCACCAAAAGAAAGCTCTGTTTGTGGGAAAAAAAGGACGTCAATTTCGTTTGGGTACGGCGTCGCACGACCGCGCAATTGTCAGTTAAAGTCGCACAGTGCCGAATCGCAAAAAGTGGCCTGGACGTAAGACAGCAAAATCCTCCGGTGGTAAAGCGGTTAATGGGGATTCTGATCACATTGTCCCCTTCATCATATGTTGTAGTCTCACCTTTCACAGCCAAATTTTCCAAATCCATGATTGCACATAATTCCCGGAACGATCTAGGCGATTCAGTGCCGATATCACTCATAACTGCTATGCTTTCATCCCTTGTCTCTGACTGTATTATGGACTGTATCTTGGATTGATTTTATCTTTTGGATTCAAATAAACGGATTTTATGTTTTGTACCTTCAAGCTGGAGTGCGGCTGTCTTTCTCCTTATACTATACAGCTGTCTGGATTGCGGATCCTAGCTGCACCTTGCTTTGATGGTAGGGATTGCTTTCTCCCCTGCCTCTCTTGCTGATTTGTGCTGGAGTAAAACCTGCAGCTAGAGGCATCACCCCGGTACCGGCGCCCTTAGCGGACGGTCTGCTGTCTTGTAATGATAACCGATGCGGCTGAGAAGCCGTTTGGCTGTCATTACAAGGAGTGGGAGGGGACATCCCCCCCTCCCGCCGCCTTCTGCAGCTCGCCCGGGTCTCCCGCCCCACCGGGAGACCCGGGCAACCAGCCTGCATGGTCACCGAAGACCTGATCAAAGCTGCATTTGGCTCTGATCGTGTCTCCATGTAAAAACCCAGAAGGGATGTCATGACATCACTTCCGGGGACTCTGCGCCAAATTTTAAAAAAATTACAGCTTTCAAAACAGCCAAACTTGGCGTTTTGAACGCTGTTAAGTGCAGAGGAGGGGTTTGGGGTCTTTTAGACCCCCAGATCCCTCCACAAGGGTACCTGTAAAAAAAAAAAAAATGTAATGTACGAAAAATTTGGCCAATATCGGCCGATACCGATATGCGATGACCAAAATGTCGGTATGGGCAATAAAAAAAACAATATCGGTCGATCACTACCTGTATACGTGTACCCAGGGAGAGGATTATTGTAACCATACTTCATGTTTATTACACAACCTGGAGAAGCTGGAGAAGGAGTCCCAACATTCATTTATAGATGGCTATAAAATATGGAAATGAAAGACTGTAAAAACCAAAATGTATGCAAAATGATATAATAAGCGATCCTGCGAGCTACTATATTGTACAGAGAAAGTTTTCCTGCTTGCACTGATCACTCCCCTTAAGGTAAATGTAAAAGAATGAATAAAAATATATATGTGCTGCGCAAAAAAGAAATAATTATAAATTCGGTGTATATGAATGTGTGTATGAAGATCCGTGATGTCCTACGTTAATATATAATGACAACACTCTTCTAAAAAAACATACATTATCAAATGAATAAATATATCATATAAACTCATAAGTGAAAAAATAAAATATATATATATATATACGGTACATTAAAGTGCTAAAATAAATAAAATATAAAAGACACAATGGTGATGAAAATGCAGATAATGTCCGTGATCATAAGATGAAGAAATAATCTCAGTCACCGGTGCTTAGATCATTTTTGTTGGCGATCCGTGAACTATAATTGTTATGACGGGATGTCCAACATGGCACCTCCACTCTTGGGACCCCCCTCAAGGTGGGTTCTCCCCCTAAGAAGTGTGACCTCGCAGCTAAGCTTGGTCAAATGAAAGCATCAAAAAATCTCTGCAGGTGAAGGATGGAGGATCTCCTCCGGTGTACCGGCTCCCAGCCTGTTTAGGATGGGCTGAACAGCTCTCATACATAGGGAAGAAATATAAATCCATCGTGCAAGTATTGTTTGTATAAAAGCCAATATTTATTAAAATATAAGCATCACTCACATGTGTCAGGTGCATGAAGCGCACCAGACTATCCAGACAGCATGCGCTTCATGCACCTGACGCATGTGATGTAAGGGGGGCTCTGTAAGAGGGTCTCTGTGTGGGGTTCTCTGATGTAAGGGGGGGGCTCTGTGTGGGGGGTCTCTGATGTAAGGGGGGCTCTGTGTGGGGGGTCTCTGATGTATGGGGGGTCTCTGTGTGGGGGTCTCTGATGTAAGGGGGTCTCTGTGTGGGGGGGTCTCTGTAAGGGGGTCTATGTGTAGGGGTCTCTGATGTAAGGGGGGCTCTGTGTGTGTGGGGTCTCTGATGTAAGGGGGCTCTGTGTGGGGGGTTTCTCTGATGTAAGGGGGCTCTGAGCGGGGGGGGTTCTGATGTAAGGGGGTCTCTGTGTGGGAGGGTCTCTGATGTAAGGGGGGCTCTGTGTTGGGGGGTCTCTGATGTAAGGGGGGGCTCTGTGGGGGAGCTCTGGTGTAAGGGGGGCTCTATGGGGGTCTCTGATGTAAGGGGGCTCTGTGTGGGGGGGTCTCTCATGTAAGGGGGCTCTGTGTGGGGGTCTCTGATGTAAGGGGGGCTCTGTGGGGGGTCTCTGATGTAAGGGGGGCTCTGTGGGGGTCTCTGATGTAAGGGGAGCTCTGTGTGGGGGTCACTGTAAAGGGGTCTCTGTTTGGGGGTCTCTGATGTAAGGGGAGTTCTGTGTGGGGGGTCTCTGATGTAAGAGGGGCTCTGTGTGGGGGGGTCACTGTAAAGGGGTCTCTGTGTGGGGGTCTCTGATGTAAGGGGGGCTCTGTGTGGGGGGGGTCTCTGATGTAAGGGGGGGCTCTGTGTGGGGGGGTCTTGGATGTAAGGGGGGCTCTGTGTGGGGGTCTCTGATGTGTGGGGGGTCTCTGGTGTAAGGGGGGCTCTGTAAGGGGGGTCTCTGTAAGGGGGCACTGTGTGTGGGGCTCTGATGTAAGGGGGGCTCTGTGTGGGGGTCTCTGATGTGTGGGGGGTCTCTGGTGTAAGGGGGGGCTCTGTGTGGGGGGTCTCTGATGTAAGGGGGTCTCTGATGTAAGGTGGGGCTCTGTGTGAGGGGTCTCTGATGTAAGGGGGGTCTCTGATGTAAGGGGGCTCTGTGTGGGGGCTCTCTGATGTAAGGGGGGCTCTGTGTGGGGGGTCTCTGATGTAAGAGGGCTCTGTGTGGGGGAGGGTCTCTGATGTAAGGGGGGGTCTTGGATGTAAGGGGGGCTCTGTGCTGGGGGTCTCTGATGTAAGGGGGCTGTGTGTGGGGGGGTCTCTGATGTAAGGGGGGCTCTGTGTGTGGGGGGGGTCTCTGATGTAAGGGGGACTCTGTGTGTGGGGGGTCTCTGATGTATGGGGGGTCTCTGATGTAAGGGGGTCTCTGTGTGGGGGGTCTCTGTAAGGGGGTCTCTGTGTAGGGGTCTCTGATGTAAGGGGGGCTCTGTGTGTGTGGGGTCTCTGATGTAAGGGGGCTCTGTGTGGGGGGTTTCTCTGATGTAAGGGGGCTCTGAGCGGGGGGGGGGGTTCTGATGTAAGGGGGTCTCTGTGTGGGAGGGTCTCTGATGTAAGGGGGGCTCTGTGTTGGGGGGTCTCTGATGTAAGGGAGGCTCTGTGTGGGGGTCTCTGATGTAAGGGGGGCTCTGTGGGGGAGCTCTGGTGTAAGGGGGGCTCTATGGGGGTCTCTGATGTAAGGGGGCTCTGTGTGTGGGGTCTCTCATGTAAGGGGGCTCTGTGTGGGGGTCTCTGATGTAAGGGGGGCTCTGTGGGGGGGTCTCTGATGTAAGGGGGGCTCTGTGGGGGTCTTTGATGTAAGGGGGGCTCTGTGGGGGTCTCTGATGTAAGGGGAGCTCTGTGTGGGGGTCACTGTAAAGGGGTCTCTGTTTGGGGGTCTCTGATGTAAGGGGAGCTCTGTGTGGGGGGGTCACTGTAAAGGGGTCTCTGTGTGGGGGTCTCTTATGTAAGGGGGGCTCTGTGTGGGGGGGTCTCTGATGTAAGGGGGGGCTCTGTGTGTGGGGGGGGGGGTCTTGGATGTAAAGGGGATCTCTGTGGGGGTCTCTTTAAGGGGGCTCTGTGTGGGGGGCTCTGATGTAAGGGGGGCTCTGTGTGGGGGTCTCTGATGTGTGGGGGGTCTCTGGTGTAAGGGGGGGCTCTGTGTGGGGGGTCTCTGATGTAAGAGGGTCTCTGATGTAAGGTGGGGCTCTGTGTGAGGGGTCTCTGATGTAAGGGGGGTCTCTGATGTAAGGGGGCTCTGTGTGGGGGCTCTCTGTTGTAACGGGGGCTCTGTGTGGGGGGTCTCTGACGTAAGAGGGCTCTGTGTGGGGGAGGGTCTCTGATGTAAGGGGGGGTCTTGGATGTAAGGGGGGCTCTGTGTTGGGGGTCTCTGATGTAAGGGGGCTGTGTGTGGGGGGTCTCTGATGTAAGGGGGGCTCTGTGTGGGGGGGTCTCTGATGTAAGGGGGACTCTGTGTGGGGGGGTCTCTGATGTAAGGGGATCTCTGTGTGGGGGTCTCTGATGTAAGGGGGGCTCTGTGGGGGGGGTCTCTGATGTAAGGGGGCTCTGTTGGGGGGTCTCTGATGTAAGGGGGGCTCTGTGGCAGTCTCTGATGTAAGGGGAGCTCTGTGGGGGTCTCTTATGTAAGGGGGTCTTTGATGTAAGGGAGGCTCTGTGGGGGTCTCTAATGTAAGGGGGTCTTTGATGTCAGGGGGGTTCTGTGAGGGTCTTTGATGTAAGGGGGGCTCTGTGAAGGTCTCTGATGTAAGGGGGGCTCTGTGTGGGGGGGTCTCTGATGTAAGGGGGACTCTTTGTGGGGGGTCTCTGATGTAAGGGGGGCTCTGTGTGTGGGGGGTCTCTGATGTAAGGGGGCTCTGTGTGGGGGGTCTCTGATGTAAGTGGGGCTCTGTGTGGGGGATCTCTAAAGTAAGGGGGGCTCTGTGAGGGTCTCTGATGTAAGTGGGGCCTCTGTGTAGGGGTTTCTGATGTAAGGGGGGCTCTGTGTGGGGGGGTCTCTGATGTAAAGGGGGGGTCTGTGTGTGGGGGTCTCTGATGTAAGGGGGGCACTGTGTGGGCCTCTGATGTAATGGGGGGCTCTGTGAGGGGGTCTCTGATGTAAGGGGGCTCTGTGGGGGGGTCTCTGATGTAAGGAGGGGCTCTGTGAGGGTCTCTGATGTAAGGGGGGCTCTGTGAGGGTCTCTGATGTAAGGGGGGCTCTGTGAGGGTCTCTGATGTAAGGGGGGCTCTGTGAGGGTCTCTGATGTAAGGGGGGCTCTGTGAGGGTCTCTGATGTAAGGGGGGCTCTGTGAGGGTCTCTGATGTAAGGGGGCTCTGTGAGGGTCTCTGATGTAAGGGGGCTAAGTTATTAGTGATCATAAAAAGAAAAGTCAAATAAAGTGCAAAAAAGGTGCAAGAGAATTTGCGGGGGGGGGGGGGGGTCACACGCACGTGCGGTGGGGGGCGCCACAGGATTAGCTCGCACAGGGCGCCTGAACACCTAAGGCCGGCCCTGCTTGGGGGTTTTGCGTAATCTTCAGGCCTAAAATGATTTTTTAACCACTTGCCTACTAGGCCCTTTTATACCCCCCCCCCCCCCCCTCCCCCTCGTTCCCAGGCCAATTTTCAGCTTTCAGTGCTGTCGCAATTTGAATGACAATTGTGCGGTCATGCAACACTGCACCCAGATAAAATATTTATCTTTTTTTTTTACACAAATAGAGCTTTCTTTTGATGGTATTTAATCACCACTGGATGTTTTATTTTTTTTGCTAAACAGTTAAAAATTTACCAAAATATTTGAAAAAAAAAAAACAAAAAACTTTTTCATAGTTTGTTATAACCTTTTGCAAACAGGTGATGTTTCTCCTTCACTGATGGGCACTGAAGAGGCAGCCCTAATAGACATTGATGGGCACTGAGGAGGCAGCCCTGATGGGCACTGATAGGCTGCACTCATGGGCACTGAAGAGGTGGCCCTGATGGGCATTGATGGGCACTGATAGGTTGCATTGATGAGGCGGCACTGGTGGGAATGGATGAGGCTGTGCTGATGGGCACTGATAGGTTGCACTGGTGGGCACTAATTGACACTGATAGGTGGCACTTATAGGCAATGACATGCTGGTAGGTTAATTGGATCCTGTATAAAATTGGCCCTAGTATCTATGTATGAATGTGAGTTAGGGACCTTAGATTGTAAGCTCCTTGAGGGCAGGGACTGATGTGAATGTGTAATGTATATGTAAAGTGCTGCATAAATTGACAGCGCTATATAAGAACCTGAAATAAAATAGTAAAATACATAGGTGGCACTGATGGGTACTGATGGGCACTGGTAGGCTGCTCTGATGGACACTGATGAGGCAGCACTGATGGGCACTGATAGGTTGCACTGGTGGGCACTGATGAGGCGGCGCTGATGAGCATTGATTGGCACTGATAGGCTGCACTGGTGGACACTTATGAGGCAGCACTGGTGGGCACTGATAGGTTGCACTGGTGGGCACTGATGAGGCGGCGCTGATGAGCATTGATTGGCACTGATAGGCTGCACTGGTAGACACTTATGAGGCAGCACTGGTGGGCACTGATGAGGCAGCACTGGTGCGCAGTGATAGGTGGCACTGAAGGGGCAGCCCTAATAAGCATTGATGGGCACTGAAGAGGCAGCCCTGATGGGCACTGATAGGATGCACTTATGGGCACTGAACAAGTGGCCCTGATGGGAATTGATGGGCACTGATAGGCTGCTCTGATGGGCACTGATGAGGCAGCACTGATGGGCACTGATGAGGCAGCACTGATGGGCACTGATAGGTTGCACTGATGGGCACTGATACGTTGCACTGGTGGGCACTGATAGGCTGCACTGATGGGCACTTATAAGGCAGCACTGGTGGGCACTGATAGGTGGCACTGATTGGCAGCACTGGTGAGTACTTATGGGCAGCACTGGTGGGCATAGATTGGCAGCACTGGTGGGCACACATTGACAGCACTGCACCGGTGGGCACTGTTGGGATTGCACTGATAATCAGTGTAGATGTCCCTTTTAGAGAAGCCGGTCATCGGCTTTCTTCTTCTTTCCTCACGCTGTCAGCATTGGGAAAGGAGTGCCGATAACCGTCTTCTATTAACATCCGTGATCAGCGGTGATTGGACACAGCTGATCACATGGTAAAGAACCTTAGTTTGTCTCTTTACCTCAATCTGTGATCATCAGTGTCCGGGGGGCATTATGATTACAGAGCGCTCCGCCCGTGCCCTGCAGCGGGTGCACTCACAGGAGGCCGTCATATGACGACCTCTCAGAACTAGCCGTCCGCGCTGTAATCAGCAAGTGGTTAAACATGTGTACAAAAATGGCTCTGGCAGCGAAAAGGTTAACTCAGCACACTATTATGATGTCCTACAGCAAGAAAACGATCGTTACCCCGTGACATTTCCTGCTTGTGTGCTGGGATCCCCCTTAGAATCCTTCAAGCTAATAAGTCTTGGGTATGGATTTTGAAAGGCAACCCACTTTCTTGAAGGGACGGTACAGATTTTGTATGGTGTGGGTTCCCCCCAGAAATTCATACCAGAGCCATATCCGTGATGTATTTAGTAGTTTTTCTGCCTGAATCCCCCCACAAAATCCATGCAGCCTGGGTGGGTGGCCAGGAAAGGAGAGGTCCACGAGCGCCCCCATCCTAAAACATACCGGGTCACATGACCTGAAGAATTAAAGACAACAAAATGGTAGGGAGTCCCTCCCCAAAATCCATAACATTTCCTTATCCCAGATCCGGCCATATAGTTTCCCTGTCCAGTAAAATGCAAACCAACTGTGTTTGGCTGAAACTCATGAGCGATCGTAACTTGAAGCTCATCCTTGGAGATGAGAGGAGTCTCTGTGGTTTCTTTGTCCTCGCTGCTTTCCATAATGATGTGTACACACCAAGCAGAGCCAGCTGGAGCTTTGCATGAAGTCCTGTCACTGGAGATAATGAGAAGATTGATTGTGAGCTCATCAACACCAGCCGCCCAGCGATGCAAATGTGTGGCATGTGCACATTAAAGCCCCCCCTTCTGTCAACCTTAAGGGTTCTTGATGTGGAGATTAAAGCCCACCCTTCTGTCAACCTTAACCTTAAGGGTTCAAGATGTGGACATTAAAGCCCCCCCTTCTGTCAACCTTAAGGGTTCTTGATGTGGGCATTAAAGCCCACCCTTCTGTCAACCTTAACCTTAAGGGTTCAAGATGTGGACATTAAAGCCCCCCCTTCTGTCAACCTTAAGGGTTCAAGATGTGGACATTAAAGCCCACCCTTCTGTCAACCTTAACCACTTAAGCCCCGAAAGATTTTACCCCCATTCCGACCAGGGTTTTTTTTGCGATTCGGCACTGCGTGACTTTAACGGACAATTGCGCGGTCGTGCGACGCTGTACCTAAACGAATTTACGTCTTTTTTTCCCCACAAACAGAGCTTTCTTTTGGTGGTATTTGATCACCTGTGCGATTTTTACTTTTTGCGCTATAAACAAAAAAAGAGCGTCAATTTTGCAAAAATAACAATATTTTTCACATTTTTTTATATGAAATTCCCAAAAAAAAAAAATGTAAAAATCAAAATTTTGTAACATTTTAGGCCAATTTGTTTTCTGCTACCTATGTTTGGTAAAAAAAAAAAATCGCAATAAGCGTATTTTGATTGGTTTGCGCAAAAGTTATTGCGTCTACTAACTACGGGAAAGATTTGTCATTTTTATTGTTTTTTCTTTTTTTTTTTACTAGTAATGGTGGCGATCTGCGATTTTTTTGCGAGATTGCGGCGGACAGATCGGACCCCTAACTGACATTTTTGTCACTTTTGGGGGGACCAGAGACATTACTACAGTAATCAGTGCTAAAAATATGAACTGTTACTGTACTAATGACACTGGCAGGGAAGGGGTTACCTGGGGTGAACAAGGGGTTAAATGTGACCCTATGGGAGTGATTCTAACTGTATGGGGGCGTGGCTTCTGAAATTTCTATAGAGACATGTGATTCTATATGGAAGGATCTCTATGATCATTTCAGAGAGAAGAACGGTCGGCTGTGTTTACAACATCCGACCGTTCTTCTCTCTCAGCGGGGAGCGATCGCCGGTGTCAGAGCCACCTGACCCGTGCATCGGCTGACGATCCGATCTTCTCTGTGACAGACGGGGACAGATCACAGGATTCAGCATAGCTCAACCTGAGATCTGTGTCATACAACCCCCTCCCCCCACACACGTCAGTAAGCACCAGGCATACATTTAACCCCTTGATCACCAACAGTCTTAACCCCTTCCCTGCCAGTGTCATTTTTACAGTAACAGTGCATATGTATAGCACTGATTACTGTAGAAATGTCACTGGTAACCCCAAAAGTGTCAAAAATGTCAGTCAAGGGTCCGATCTGTCCGCCGCAATGTCGCAGTCCCGCAAAAAAAAAAAAAAATTGCAGATCACCGCCATTACTAGTAAAAAAAAAAAACAATAAAAATGACAAATCTTTCCCATAGTTAGTAAACGCGATAACCTTTGCGAAAGCCAATCAAAATACGCTTATTGCGATTTTTTTTTTTACCAAATATATGTAGCAGAAAACAAATTGCCCTAAAACGTAAAAAAATTTTGATTTTTTAAAAATTTTTTTGGGGAATGTTATATAGCAGAATGTGAAAAATATTGTTTTTTTTTTTAAAAATTGCCGCACTTTTTTTTTAAAAAAAATCGCACAGGTGATCAAATACCACCAAAAGAACGTTCTATTTGTGGGGGGGGGGGGGGGGGAAGGACATAGATTTCGTTTGGGTACAGCGTTGCACGACCGCGCAATTGTCCATTAAAATAACGCAGTGCCGAATCGCAAAATATGGCCTGGTCAGGAATGGCGTAAAATCTTCCGGTCTTAAAGTGGATAAAAATACGCTCATTGAGAATTTTTTTGTCAAAGACATGTAGCTAAATACATTTTGGCCTAAATATATGACAAAAAACGGAAAATTGATATCAAATACTTACCGTAATTTTCCTTTCCTGATGGACTCCATGGCAGCATACGTTCGGGTAGGCCCCGCCTCCTCTCCTACCTCATAGGACCCCACTCCCATAAATCTTTGCTCCCTTTCAGCATCAGTGTTCTGTAACTAGCCTACTCAGGAATTGGGAGGGGACTCCTGCTGCCATGGAGTCCATCAGGAAAGGAAAATTACGGTAAGTATTTGATATCAATTTTCCGTTTTCCTGACAGACTCCATGGCAGCATACGTTTGGGAAATAACTCGCAATACACTCCCGGGTGGGAAGATGCTGAACAAAGAAACTTTAATTGGCACTGTCAACTGACAAGACTTGAACGCCAAAATTAACGGAAGATAAAGCAGCAGGCTCAAAACAATAATGGGAAAGAAAAGTATTAACAGATGACCAAGATGTTGCCTTGCAGATCACGTCAGGTGCGACGTGCTTGGAAGCTGCCCAAGACGTAGCGACGCTTCTTGTAGAGTGAGCTGTAATCGCCTCTGGAGGAGCCAAGCCCTTTGCTCTATACGCCCATTGGATAGCCTGAACGATCCACGCAGCCACTGCTCTGGAAGATGCCCGCATTCCTTTCTTTTTGCCATGTAGCAGAACGAAAAGGAAATCCGATTGGCGGAAGGAGGATGTGGCCTCCAAATATTGACTTAGAGTGTTGCCCACGTCTAGAGGATGGACTGAAGAATTCTCATCAGTTCTGAAGGTGGGAAGAACTATCTCAGCATTTTCGTGGAAGACAGAGGTCACTTTTGGATTTGACCCGAGCATAGGGATAAGGACCACCCTGTCTTGAAAAAAGGTCAAAAAAGGTTCTTTGTGACCCAGATTGTGTATCTCGGAGACCCTCTTAGCAGAGGAAATGGCCACCAAAAATGCTGTCTTCAACGTAAGTTCCTTGATAGACATGGAAGCAACATCCTTTGAAGAAAAAAAGTCCAAAACTAAAGGAAGATCCCATTTTGGGAATCTTGGCCTTCTCTGAGGCCTAAGCCTGACTGCTCCCTTAAAAAATTGCTGAATCAGATGATGACTTGCCCACTGAATTCCGGTAAAGGCTGAAATGGCGGATACTTGCACCCGGAGAGAACTAACCGAGAGGGACAGATCCAGACCAGATTGCAAAAAACTTAAAATCTGCTGAACAGTAGGTGTACCTACTGGACCTGACCTCTGGGCCTGATGACTCATGAACCTGGCCCATATCCTTTCATATACCCTGTTGGTGCTGGGCCTTCTTGAACTCATGAGAGTCGGAATCACCTCCTCTGGACATCCGAGAGCTTCCAACCTCCCCCTCTCAAGAACCAAGCCCTGAGGTGCAGCCGAGCAGGGCATGGGTGCAGAGTAGGACCCTGAGATAGAAGGTCCGACCTGAGAGGTAGAGGGATTGGATCCCTGAAGCTCAGAAGGGACAGCAGGGGAAACCATGGCCTGTTGGGCCAGAAGGGAATTATTGCCACGATCTCTACTTCCTCCATCTTCAGTCTCCGCAGGAATTGAAGTACTATTGGTACTGGTGGAAAAGCATAAGCAGACTGGAAGTTCCACCTGTCCGTGAGGGCATCCACACCGAAAGCTCGAGGATCTCTGAATCTCGTGTAGTACTTCCGAAGCTTCTTGTTGCGTGGACTCGCAAACAGATCCACTTCCGGCGAAATCCCCAGGGACAGCACCCAGTTGAACACCTCCTGATGGAGGGACCACTCGTTGTTGTCTAGTTGGAAACGGGATAGGAAGTCTGCCTCCACATTCAACACTCCCAGAACAAAGACCGCCGAAAGATTGGCCAGATGACGCTGAGCCCATGTCATGATCGGCTCTGTTTCTTGGAGGAGAGACAAACTGCGTGTTCCTCCTTGCCTCTTGACATAAGCCACTGCCGTGGTGTTGTCCATCCTTAACAGCACTGAAGCCCCCTGTGTTAGATGGTGAAAAGCCTGGAGTGCTTTGAGGGCGGCTCGTAGTTCTAGAACGTTGGACACCACTCCGTGACCTGGGAAGTTCCATCTGCCTTGTGCCACTTCGGTCAGACAGTGGGCACCCCAACCGGTACTGCTGGCATCGGAGGTTATCGTTATCCAGGAAATCAGAGCGATTGAGTGGCAGTTGGTCAGATTTGTACGGCGTAACCACCAGGGAAGGCATCCCTTCATGAATGGGGTCAGGTGAATTACTTGTGACAAATTCTCCGTTGTCCACTGTTGGAGAAACCCTTTCTGGAACGGTCTCAGCTTCCACATAGCCCACTTCACCATGGCCGAGGTGGCTATGAGCGTCCCTACTACCTTTAGACACTGACGAGCAGTGAGACGAGAGGCAGCGAGAGCGTGAGACACCCTGCTCTGAACTACAGGAATTTTCTCTTCTGGCAGGGAAATGGTGCACTTCACCGTGTTGAACAGTGCCCCGAGAAACACCAGCGACTGCGTAGGCACCAGATGGCTCTTCTCTAGATTCAGAATCCAACCGAATTCCTGAAGAGTCGATGTCACTTGCTCCAGATGTAAGAGTAACTGATGTCTGTCCTGGGACAGAAGGAGGAGATCGTCCAGATAATGATGCAATCTGATGCCTCTGGTCCTGATGAGAGCCACAACTGCCAGCAAGGTCTTTGAGAACGTGCGAGGCGAAGTTGAGAGCCCGAAGGGAAGACACGTAAATTGCATGTGGGCATGACCTACAGCAAACCGGAGAAACTGATGGTACTCTTTTGCCACAGGAACGTGGAAGTATGCGTCTTTTAGATCGATCGATGCCAACCAATCTCCTGGAAGGATCGAATGTTGAATGGTGACTAGGGACTCCATTTTGAACCTCTCTTGACGGATAGACCTGTTGAGATATATGAGGTCTATTACCGGACGCCAGGTGCCGTTCTTCTTCTGAACGAGAAACAGAGGTGAATAGACTCCCAACCCTCGTTCTGCCTCGGGAACCGGCACAACAGCTTGCTGAACCAGTAAGGAGTCCACGTAGGCGAGAAGAATCTTCTTTTTCTCTGCCGAAAGAGGAACCTGGGTTTGGGAACGTTGTCGAACGCCCACGAATGTCCCTGAGACACGATGTTTAACACCCAGGGATCCTGGATCGAGGCCGCCCAGACCTCCCGAAATTGGAGCAGCCTGGCCCCTACCGGGAAGGCCTGGTCGGGCCCAACCTCAAAAGGATTTGGTGGCCTCTCGGTCACCAGACGAAGAGCCTTTAGAGCCTTTCTGGAATGTGGATTGCCTTGACTTCCAACCTCTTCCGTAGGACTTGCCTGGTTTGTAGCTGCGTGCTTCCCTGGCACGATTGGCAGTTTGTCTTCTCGGGAAAGAGCGCTTCTGAGCGCCTGGGCGTTTATCCTGGGGGAGGAAACCAGATTTTCCACCCGTGGCCCGGGATATGGCTGCATCCAATTTGTTCCCAAAGAGGGAAGAACCCTCAAAGGGAATTCGGCACCATGCCTGTTTGGAAGCAGCATCAGCCACCCAAGGCCTAAGCCAAAGGGCGCGTTTAGCTGTAACTGAAGCCAGCATAACTCGAGCCAAAAGGCGAATAGTGTCTAGAGATGCCTCCCCCAGAAAACCCGCAGCCATCTTCAGCTCCCGGATTGGGGAGCTCTGGAGCACTTCTTCCGAAACTCCTCCAAGCGTGCCCTCGAGGGCATTAATCCAGACTTCCATGGCCTTTGAAATTGTAGCCAAAGCCAAAGCTGGCTTACAGGCCATGCCGGCCGAAAGATACGCCCGTTTAAGATCAGCGTCGATCCTCCTGTCCAACGGATCTCTAAAAGAGGCTGTATCCTCCATTGTAAGGGTGACATGCTTGACCAAACGCATCACAGCTGCATCCACACTTGGGGAAGATTCCAGGTACTTCACCTTTTCTTGTTTGAATGGATACAGCTTCGCCATTTTTGTGGTCAGAGAATTCTTCCTTTCCACTTTACTCCACTCTTCCGTAATTATGTCTCCCAACTCCCCTAAAAATGGAAAGTCCAAGCGCTCTTTACATAGCTGCTTGAAATATTTTCGTTGTTTTGGGGAGGAGACAGCCGGATCTTCCCATTCAAGGGCTTCTCTCACCGCCTTCACTAGAGGGGAGACAAGGCCGAACTCAAATCCTGAACCGGAGTCATCTGAATCAGATTCGGACTCTGACGGAAGGATAGAAGGATGGCTGGGTTGAGAGGATTCAAAAGGATCCTGAACCAAAAGATCTCTTTCCGGAGAGCGGGATGGTCCTGCAGAAGTACTTGGTTTTTGTAATTCAGCCAAAGAGTCTTTGAGGACTCTGCGCACCACCTCCTCAATATGATGATCCGACTTCTCCCTTTCACCCGTGGCTTGGGTATAACAGGGTTTACACAGAGAAGAGCCGTCAGTTACTATGGTACTACAACCCCAGCATTTCTTCCCATGCGGGTGCTCTGAACGGCCATGATGTGTGGAACCAGAAGCATTGCCATCACGTCCCCTATTATGGGGGGAACTGCGCCTGGACCTAGACGAGGAGTGCCGGTGATGCGACTTTGAATGTCTGTCTTCGCTGCATGCGCTAGGCTGGTGGTCAGACCTGGAAGAGCTGGAGACAGACACATGTAGCTATATAAAAGAGAAACACACAAAACCTCCCTCCCCCCCCCCTAAATGCCCAGCACATACCTGGTATGAGCGGGCTGGCCACTAGGGGGCGGAGATGTGTCCATAATTGCTAAACAGATGGGCAAAGAAACTCTTCACAGCTGAGTAAAAAGGATACAATATCACTTAGACCTTACCCCAAGTCAAACACAATGCAGAAAAAAACGCCTTTAAAAGATAAAACATACCTTCAGAATGCCAGTCAGAGTCTGGGGGATATGAAATGAAAAAAGAAAATCAGGTGCGCTAAATTCACATATGTCACACATCAAGACTTGGGTGTGACACTATAATGAGTGACCAACCAACCTCTGCAGTGTGTACCTTGGTTGATGTGCACTAAGAGGGTATATGGTATTACCAGATACCCTGGTGCTAGCAAATAAAAGGTGATGGATGAAGTAATAGTTTTCAATGTGATAATAACAACATAATCAAATGGTGCTTCACAAATAATACAAAATAAAGTCCAAAACTCCAGTGTGAACCACCTAAAGTGTATATACACCCCTGGGGGGTACACAAGTCCCAAATTCCCACACAAATAATACAGTCCACAAACGTGTATTGGGTAAAACTGTGAGGGTGCAATGGTTCCACCACCTTGATGGGGATTGGCCTCTTACCATAAGAAAGAGGTCAAGGGCGGATAATTAACCCAGTAGTGTCCTAGGGGTCCCGGGGATCACCTTGGGATGTGCAGACAAAAATGGCCTCTTACCAGATCACTCAAAGTATGGGCAAGTTGTCTCACTCTTGGTATTATGTCCCAATCCCGGTCCTCTATCTTCCTGGGGGTTCTCTCTATTGTCCCGGATGGAGGCTTCAGCTTGTGGCTCATGAAAATAAATCAGACCATAGTGCAGTACCTTGGGTGGTTTTATTTAACAAAAGTAGATGCACTTACATTTAGACGGTCATCTCAAATCACAAAAACCAATTCCAGTAATAGAGGCCGAGACCACCTGCAGTGCGGTCCGGCGACCAACGATGACGGCGCGGCGCTCCTCTCTGACGCGTTTCCACTCAATAGTCGTCTACGGAGATAGGAGAGGCTGTATAACGTGCCGACCTTCCCACCAGCTCTGACACACTAAGGAGTTTAAATACGCCGCCTCGCGTCCGCCGATCGCTACTGCGCATGCGCGAGTGACGTCACGCGTCACCCCCGCGCATGCGCACCGAGTCCAGAGACTGGCAGCAACTGCGCATGCGCAGAAGAACCGCACAACCCGGAAGTAACGGCCGCAATCGCGGCCGTGGCCGTGAGTCACCGGACAGACACACAAAGGAGGAACGAATATATGAGAGCCGCAGATAGTAAGTAAAACAGCCCAACAACAAAACTTGGCATTTAGTTTGCACAGGAAATAGAAAATGAAAGAAAAAGGTCCCATTACAGGGCTTACCACCCTGCCCAAGCAGAGAAAGGGTCCCAGAGGCACATCACTGGACTGTGTCTTCGGGCAAAATTAGGCCACCTGCGGCAGCAGGGCTCTCTCGGCCAGACCACAGCGATCCTGCTGCGGGTCTCTTCCATTGCCCCTCCATACCCTGCTAATAGCCAGGGCTTATCGGAGTCTCCACGACCCAATCTGCTTCAGGTATAGGACTTGAAAATAGTAGGAACATAACACCGTATGTATGAGGAGGACGAAAAAAGAACACTGATGCTGAAAGGGAGCAAAGATTTATGGGAGTGGGGTCCTATGAGGTAGGAGAGGAGGCGGGGCCTACCCAAACGTATGCTGCCATGGAGTCTGTCAGGAAATTGAATATATTGGATATTTTTTAACTGTCAAAGTAGAAAATGTCAATTTTTTTGCAAAATTTTCGTTCTTTTTTTATTAATATTGCAAAAAAAAAAAATGAAAAATCGCAGAGGTGATCAAATACCACCAAAAGAAAGCTCTGTTTGTGGGAAAAAAAGACGTAGATTTGGTTTGGGTACAGCGTTGCATGACTGCGCAAGTGTCAGTTAAATTTGCGCGATGCCGAGTTGAAAAAAGTGGCCTGGTCACTGAGCAGCAAAATCTTCCGGTCTTAAAGTAATTAAAGTAGGCCCACAACGGTCCAGCTTGGGGGTCCCCTTTCAGATATGCAATCCGCGGGCTCCAAACCTTTTCAAAAAGCCTCACTTTGTCATTGAGTCTGGCCGAAAGGCGTTCATTGATCATTATCCAAGATCATTTTGCCTTAAGCAATTCAAAGGGTAAGACAGCCGAGCCGACTTCCGTGACCTTACAATCACTATTCTTGCTGACACAAATATAAATCTAATTAGCATATATGTTTTTAACCACTTTACCACCGGAGGATTTTGCTGTCTTCCGTCCAGGCCACTTTTTGCGATTCGGCACTGTGCAAATTTAACTGACAATTGCGCGGTCGTGCGACGCTATACCCAAACAAAATTTACGTCCTTTTTTTTTTCCCACAAACAGAACTTTCTTTTGGTGGTATTTGATCACCTGTGCGATTTTTACTTTTTGCGCTATAAACAAAAAAAGAGCGACAATTTTGCAAAAATAACAATATTTTTCACATTTTTTAATATGAAATTCCCCAAAAAAAAAATGTAAAAATCAATTTTTTTTTTAATTTTTGGCCAATTTGTTTTCTGCTACCTATGTTTGGTAAAAAAAATCACAATAAGCGTATTTTGATTGGTTTGCGCAAAAGTTATTGCGTTTACTAACTAAGGGAAAGATTTATGTCATTTTTGGAGTTTCTTTTTTTTACCTAGTAATGGCGGCGATCTGCGATTTTTTTTTCGGGACTGCAACATTGTGGCGGACAGATCGGACCCTTGACTGACATTTTTGACACTTTTGGGGGTACCAGTGACATTACTACAGTAATCAGTGCTATATATAATAACTGTTACTGTAAAAATGACACTGGCAGGGAAGGGGTTAATTTTTATTGGTGATCAAGGGGTTAATGTATGCCTGGTGCTTACTGACGTGTGTGGGGGGAGGGGACTGAGTGACACAGGGACAGATCGGATGTTCAGCTATGCTGAATCCTGCAATCTGACCCTGTCTGTCACTTAGGAGATCCGCCCGCTTTGTTTACACAAGTGGGCGGATCTCCAGACTGGATTCCCCGACGATCGGGGAAGAGCGGCGATAATCACCGACGCTCCTCCCCTGGCCCGACTCCCGCTGTGACTGAACACAGCGGGAGCGAGCCTCCGGGGGCACGCGGGCGCCGCCCACAAGGGGAGGAGTCCAGCAACGTAGGTCTACGTCGCTGGATGGGAACGAGCCACTGTGCCGCAGTAGAGGCACAGTGAGCGGTCGTAAAGTGGTTAATTTTTGTCACATTTATTTGTTTACTGGTGCGAGTGGATTTATAGAAATCGCAGTCCCGCTATAAGTCGCTGATTGCCGCCATTACTAGTAAAAAATAAATAAAAATTCCAAAAACCTATCCCCTAGTTTGTAGAGGCGACAACTTTTGCGCAAACCGATCAATATACACTTATTGGGATTTTATAGCAGAATACATATTGGGATAAATTGATGAAGAATTTCGATTTTTGACATTTTTTTTATTATTATTTTTTAAACTGTTGCAGTTGTTAATGGTAACACAGGGGGACCCGAAGGTGAAGAGTTCAGCAGTCCTCAAGGGGGCAGTGCTACATGATTATAGCACTAAAAATAAATAAATCGCACAGGTGATCAAATACCACCAAAAGAAAGCTCTGTTTGTGGGAAAAAAAGGAAGTCAAATTCGTTTAGGTACAGCGTCGCACGACCGCGCAATTGTCCGTTAAAGTCACGCAGTGCCGAATCGCAAAATACCCCCTGGTCAGGAAGGGGGTAAAATCTTCCGGGGCTTAAGTGGTTAAAGAGGAGCTCCAGTCTGGAAAAAAATAAATAAAAGTTAGCAGCTACAAATAGGTTTTAATATGAGGACACTGTCCTGTGAGCCTGCGATATCAGAACCCCCCCCCCCCCCCAGGCCGATTCGGGTGCAGGCGCCAGCATTGTAAGTAAGGGAAATTGGCAGTGAAGCCTTCAGGCTTCACAGTCGGTTTCCTGCTGAGCATGCGCGAGTCACTCTGTGCTTTCTGAGTGGTCCCACCGTCTTCCAGGACACACACAGGTCCGCAGTGTCATGCTCAATGGCAGTTCTATCTCCTCCACGGAAGTCATTGTGATTTCATCCAATAGCAGTATATCTGTCATCTCCAAGGTCTGGGGGACTGGTGGCTATGACTGGTCATACATCTACCCATTGGATCTTCTAATGCCTCGTTTCCACTGAGTGGTACGGTTCGGTTTGGTTCAGTACGGTACGGTACGGTACGGTTCGGTACACATTGCGTTTCCCCTGCCAATAGTACCCTTTCATGATAGGCGTGGTGTAGCAGGAAAGCTGTGATAGACGATTCTCTGTCAACCAATCAAAGTTCTGCAGAGTGTAGCTCCACCCTGTTGGTACGGTACTAATGTGCTTGGTACCCCAACCAAAGGGTACCAAAAAAGTGGTACGGTACGGTTTGGAATTAGGGTACCATTCATAATGGAAATGGCATAAATAGCGTACCGTACCGAACCATACCAGAAAGCTCAGTGGAAACGAGCCGAATACCATGTCATTACACCTTTCTCTCACTTGCAACGCAATGCCCAATTTGCCATACTAAGCCAGGAAACCTCTGTGACAGTGACATTATCTGGTGGCTCCGTCACATTCCAGGGCCAGTCCTTTACATCTGGAAATTCAGAAAGATTCCAACTCTCACCTTATCAAGGCGCCCAGCTGCCTGCCAGTGACCTCTCAGGATCATTGATACAAGCGGATAAACCCATCACTGTTCAGAGTGGCCATCAAGGATTTATTTATATTTTCGAAACTTCAAATGGCTACAACTTTGGCAACACCTTTGAACAGCTGCTCCCCATAAATATGTGGGGGAGATTGTTTGCAGTGCCCCCGATATCTACCCAGTTATGGAGGAGTGATAAAATCCTGAAGATGGCTTCTCAAACCACATAGCTAGATGTATATAATGGGTCCCTGGTCATGGCTTCTACACAAATGTCACAAGGAGACACTTTTACATAGTTACATAGTTACATAGTAGGTGAGGTTGAATAAAGACAATAGTCCATCCAGTTCCCCCTGTGTAGGAATGTGTGGCTGTAATCATCTCACATACCCCTGAATGTTCTGATCCTTGAGATGTAAGTCTAAGAGTCTTTTGAAAGCCACCATACTTCCCGCAGAAACCACCTCTTGTGGTAGAGAATTCCACAATCTTGTAGCTCTAACAGTAAAGAACCCCCCGCGTTGCCTGAGGTTAAAACGCTTCTCCTCTAATCGCATTGTATGCCCTCGAGTCCTCATGCAATCCCTTCGACTGAATAGCTTTTTTTCTATGCCGAGATCACCATTGAGATATTTCTAAATTGCTATCATGTCCCCTCTCAGGCGTCTCTTCTCCAGGGAGAATAAATCAAGCGATTGCAGACGCTCTTCATAATTAAGGTCCTCCAATCCCCTAATCAGTTTAGTTGCCCTTCTCTGGTCTCCAGTGGCGGCTGGTGCTCAAAATTTTTGGTAGGGCACAAAAAGAAAAATGTAATAGGTATTGCTTCGCGGCAAAAAACGCGGTAAAAAAATTGCGTGACTTTGAGGTCATGGCACAGGCATGGCACAGGTGATGGTATAGGCATGGCACAGGCGATGGTACAGGCATGGCACAGGTGATGGTACAGGCATGGCACAGGTGATGGTATAGGCATGGCACAGGTGATGGTATAGGCATGGCACAGGCATGGCACAGGTGATGGTATTGGCATGGCACAGGTGATGGTATAGGCATGGTACAGGCATGGCACAGGTGATGGTATAGGCATGACACAGGTGATGGTGTAGGCATGGCACAGGTGATGGTATAGGCATGGCACAGGTGATGGTATAGGCATGGCACAGGTGATGGTATAGGCGGCATGGCACAGGTGATGGTATAGGCGGCATGGTACAGGTACAGGTGATGGTATAGGCATGGTACAGGTGAGGGCACAGGTTGGCTTCAATCACTTACCTGCTCTCCTCCTGGGCTACCTGCGAGACGTCCACGGCGCTGCTCCTCTCCTCGAGTCCTCTTCTTCTGACGGCGGCGGGATTCCGGGGAACTGTCCAAGGCGCTGCTCGTCTCGTCCTCTTCAGTCTTCTGGTCTTCCGATCGGTCCGGGCGGCGGGAAGGAGATCGGGCGGTGACGGTGCGTGACTTGACGCACGCACCGGCACCGCCCCCATTGCGACGTCAGCAATCGGATGTCCTGGATGATGATTGGTCCAGGCTGGAGACTGGACCAATCACAGCCAGGATATCATGAAAGTGGGGGTGTCCTAGCGCTATGACCTGCGCCCAGGTTACGCCCCCAGAAGGCAGCCAATCGGCGCCTCTTCTGGGTCGTAAACCCCACCCCCCCCCCCCCATAGCCACCACATAGGCCGGCGAACGCAATTTTTTTTTTTTTAAACGTTATTGTTCTTTTTGTAATTTTTTTCCTTTTTTTTAGGGGGGGGGGGGGTGGCGCCCTGGCGCCCCCTATGCACAGGCTGCCACTGCTGGACTCTCTCCAGCTCCAACACTGAGGACTGGCGACCAGAACTGGACAGAATACTCCAGGTGCGGTCGGACCAGAGTTTTATAAAGTGGAAGGATTATAGTCTTATCTCTGGAATACATCCCTTTCTTTATGCATGCTAATATTCTGCTGGCTTTGGCAGCTGCCGCTTGACATTGCATGCTATTTCCTAATCTATTATCAACCAAGACTCCCAGATCTTTCTCCATTTTTGATTCCCCCAAGGGTTCCCCTCCTAACGTGTATTGTGTTTTTATGTTTTTAGTCCCCAAGTGCAAAACCTTACACTTCTCCATGTTAAACCTCATTTGCCATGTCGTTGCCCACTCTGTAATTTTGTCCAGGTCATTCTGTAGGATATCTGCTTCATGCTGTGCAGTTATTGCCCTGCCCAATTTTGTGTCATCTGCAAAAACTGATATCGAACTACTGATCCCGACCTCAATGTTGTTTATGAATAAATTGAATAAGGTTGGTCCCAGGACTGAGCCTTGGGGGACCCCATTTACCACCCCAGACCAGTCTGAGTATGCGCTGTTTATTACCACCCTTTGGACACGCCCTTTTAGCCAATTCCGTATCCAAAAGCAAATCCTGCTGTCGATACCTGCAGACCTTATTTTATAAATTAAGTGCCTTTTGAGCAAGCAATCAATACAAATGCTCTCTGGATGAAGGCTGATCGGGATGTGATGGTCATGTTTGTCTGTTATGGCGGTCTTGGTGGTCCAGGGAACAAACTGAATCTCTTCATGTCCAATATGATGGCCCCCACCATGCTTGAGACTTCCCAGGTGGTCCATGCTCCCTCTGGCTTTACAACCAACCTGCTTATAGTTCCCATCAGTAGCCAAAAGTCAAGCATAGTGGTAGATGGAATCTCACTCCCGCTGAGCACCACCTGGAAGGACAATGATTTCAAGACACTGAATTACTTCTGGGTGGAGGGGAGCATCTCCCCGGGACCTCACTATGTTCAACAACTTTTCAATGAAATTGAAGAGACAAGAACTCACTGCTCAAGGTGGTGTGATTGCCTGATGACTCACACCGGCGCATGCCCCGGCTCGCCTCCGTGAAAACTTGATAAAAGAAAAGGAATTGGCAGCACTCCGGGTTGAGTCAAAATCCAGATTTATTGACTGGACATCCAAATATGACAATCGTGACAAGGTAAACGCGTTTCACACACTGACTGTGTGCTTAATCATTACCAAATTACCAGTAAATCTGGATTTCGACTCAACCTGGAGTGCTGCCAATTCCTTTTCCTTTATCAACTTTTGAATGAAGATGTCTGGGTCATGTCCTACAGCCCTACTGGTAATAATTCTCTTTATTTTTGCCATTCCTGTCATTGATTTTAGTATTGTGGTTATTCAGTAGAGATACAAGCTGCATACAAGGGCTACACTTGCTTCGACGATCACTTTACCCACTTGCCGACCGCTCCACGCAGATTTACTGCGCATAATCATGTAGATCTATATGATTATGTGCACGCGGTCTCGACAGCACACGCGCCTCCAGAGCCACGCTCCTGCTGTGATTAGACACATCGGGAGGCAGACCGCGGGAGGAGCAGACTCGATTGCCGCCGGCCTCCCGCAATCTTCGGCTAGACTGACATGATTAGGGTATGACCGATGCCCACTCTTGTTCTTACCATAAAAAAACACCCACCTTCTAGTCCTCTAAACAAATGATACGGACAACGACTTTGGATAAAATTGTGGCCTGTTAGGCCATTTTATTAACAACCAATTTAAAACATTGTAAACAGTAAACCAATAAATACTCCAGTACACATAAGAGAATCAGGGGTTGTTGGTCTTGGGAGGCACCAAAAATCCAATTCAAAAATGGTATCAGTATCCAAGAAAACCCAACGGTCCCCAGCCGCGAAACACCAGCTCAGGAACAACCCACTTTTCCACTGATACCCTTTGTTAACACATCCCGGTTAAACCCCTATTAACCGGGATACACTATAGGGCTCCATACCGTAGATGAGTCACCCTATGCACTGACCAAAAAACCTGTTACCGCCTCCAAAGACCCCCAACCATAAAAAACAGCATCCCAAAACTCCAAATCCGAATCGACATCCTCCACGCGCACATTCCGAAATCCCAAAATCCAGGGCGGGAGGGCGGGGATTCCTCCTTCTTCTTTGCTGCTCCACACGATTCTGCTTGGCCCCAGAGCAGCCCCACCCAGTGTTACCACCCCTGAGCCCCCACCCAACCTGGCCTAGTCCAATCCTTTACCGGCACCACCAGCCACAGCCCACCTATTAACCCTATCCTGCCTCCTTCTCCTGTGTCCCCTATCAACCCTATCATGAGGCCCTGCGCCTATTTTTTTTTTTTTGCTCCGGGCCTGACTGGAGAGCCGTCTGGAATGTAAACAATGCAAGACGGCTCTCCTGTCAGAGTGGCAGGTAAAGATCAAGTGATTCAGCTAAGCTCACCGATCTCTCTGTGCCTCTGTTAAATCCACCCCCCACTTAGAAAGCACATATAGGGAACGCATTTAACCCCTTGGTCACCCCTAGTGTTAACCCCTTCCCTGCCAGTGGTGCCATTTATACAGGAACAGTGCATATTATTTAGCACTGATCACTGTATTAATGTCACTGGTCCCCAAAAAAGTGTCACTTAGGGGGAGATTTACTAAAGGTGGTGCACTCAGAATTTGGTGCAGCTGTGCAAGGTAGCCAATCAGCTTGAAACCCCAGCTTGTTCAATCAAGCTTTGGCAATAAAACCTGGAAGCTGATTGTTTCTTGGCAGAAGTGAGCCTGGTTTTGCACTCTCCAGCTTTAGTAAATAAACCTCTTAAGCCCCGTACACACGTACTGATCGTCGGCCGAACGATCGGCCGTCTTTTGAAAACTGCAAAAGACTGCACACGAATTTTGTCGGCCAACAACAGCCGACTGCAGAAGTGATGTCATGTGATGGTTAACTTTCCGTGTCTTTTTTCTTTTCTGAGCATGCCCAGTCTTGCTAATCTGCTGTCTGTCGGCCGAAATCTGTACTGACTGGCGAACAATCGGCCGTTCTGGTGTTGGCCAACCAAAATTTTCTTGCATGCACACCCGATTCTGTTCGGCCGAAAATGCACTGTCGGCTGTCGGAAGCATCATACTAAAAAGCCGACAATTGGCCGATCGGTCGTCGGCCGAATATTTACGGCCAACAATCGGTACGTGTGTACGGGGCTTGAGTGTCAGATTTGTCTGCCGCAATGTCGCAGTCCCGATGAAAAATCGCTGATCGCCGCCATTACTAATAAAAAAAAAATAATAAAAAGTGCAAAAATCTATCCCGTCGTTTGTAAACGCGATACCTTTTGCGCAAACCAATTATTATACGCTTTTTGGGATTTTTTTTTTTTACCAAAAATATGTAGCAGAATACAAATTGGCCAAAACTGATAAAAAAATTAGATTTTTTAAATTTTTTTATTGGGAATATTTTATAGCAGAAAATAAAAAATATATATATTTTTAAATTTTGGCTCTTTCTTTGTTTGTAGTGCAAAAAATAAAAAAATCGCAGAGGTGATCAAATACCACCAAAAGAAATCTCTATTTGTGGGGAAAATAAGGACATCAATTGTATTTCTGTACAGCGTCGCACGACTGCGCATTTGTCTGTTAAAGCAACGCAGCGCCATATTGCATAAAATTGCCTGGTCATTAAGGGGGTAAAACCTTCCGGAGCTGAAGTGGTTAACATGCTTTTTTTTTTTTATGTGTTTTTGATGCTTCTGTGATGCTTTTTTTGAAGTTTTTATAGAAGCTTGGCAAATGCCCTGTGTGTGTTGATTTTCTATTTGTTTTAAAGGGGCCCAGTAGAGCCCCTGCTCAGTAGTACCCCCTCTCAACAAATCCCCAGCTGTTCAGCAGATCCCCAGCTTATTAGTACCCTCATTCAGCAGATCCCCTGCTCAGTAGTACCCCCAGCTCTGCTGATGCTCCACTCAGTAATACCCCCAGCTTTGCTGATCCCCCCACTAAATAGTAACCCCCCCAGCTCTTCTGATCCTCCACTCAGTAGTAACCCCCAGCTCTGCTGATGCCCCACTCAGTAATACCCCCAGCTTTGCTGATCCCCCCACTAAATAGTAACCCGCCCAGCTCTGCTGATCCTCCACTCAGTAGTAACCCCCAGCTCTGCTGATGCCCCACTCAGTAATACCCCCCAGCTTTGCTGATCCCCCCACTAAATAGTAACCCCCCCAGCTCTTCTGATCCTCCACTCAGTAGTAACGCCCAGCTCTGCTGATGCCCCACTCAGTAATACCCCCAGCTTTGCTGATCCCCCCACTAGATAGTAACCCACCCAGCTCTTCTGATCCTCCACTCAGTAGTAACCCCCAGCTCTGCTGATGCACAACTCAGTAGTACCCCCAGCTTTGTGGATCCCCCACTCAGTAGTAACCCCCAGCTCTTCTGACCCTCCACTCAGTAGTAACCCCCCAGCTCTGCTGATCCTCTGGTTTGCTGATTCTCCTGTCTCTCTGGTCCCCGCTCATTCCCCGCTATATTGCTCCCATGCTGCACAGCATGTGTGACATCTACTAGTTTCTCCTGCTCCGGTCCCTCAGCTCTGCAAATGGTAATGATATTGACTCGCCATATCTGTGCACACATAGTGGGGCTGGCATGAGACAGAGTCACAGCAGGCTGAGCCCTGTTGGTTTATTAAAAAGGCAGATTAGCTATCCACAAGGCTGGAAAGTCCAGTTTGTGTAGAACACCCAGTTAAAAGTTCATGAATAAAAAGTCCTGGTGTTAGATGGGTGCAGGCTCTATTAAGAGCTAGAAGATTCCCTATTGCCTGAAGAAGGAGCATGCATGCTTTGTACACATGCACCGCCCGCTTACCCCGGACCCGGTAGTGACATCACCAGACATCCTCGAGTGTACCTGAGCCTCCAGGAAGCGCTGGGAGCCACCAGCACATCCGGGACCACCGGCTGTACAACGATCCAACACAGCATCCTCCTCCCAAGTGGGACTTTCAGTGCATGAAACATAGTATCATCCACTTGGGAGGAGGACTTCCAGCCTTTTGGACCGCCCGCCGCAGAAATAGTTCTGCAGGCTGGCCCTCCTAGGTATACGTCAGTCGCGCGCCTGCAGCTAGGGCATGAGCGCGCGCCGCCGGCGCGCTCTCGCCCCCACTCGGGAGCGGGGACTTTGATTGCCTCCTGACACCCGCGATCATTCCCCGCTGAGAGAGAAGAACGGTCAGATGTTGTAAACACAGCCGACCGTTCTTCTCTCTGGAATGATCACAGAGTGCCTGTGATCCTTCTATATAGGATCACATGTCTCTGTGGTCATTTCAGAATCCCCTCCCCCATACAGTTAGAATTACTCCCCTAGGCTCACATTTAACCCCTTGATCACCCAGAGTGTTAACCCCTTCCCTGCCAGTGTCATTTTTACAGTAACAGTGCATATTTTTAGCACTGATTACTGTAGTGATGTCACTGGTCCCCCCAAAAGTGTCAAAAATATCAGTAAGGTGTCCAATCTGTCCGCCACAATGTCGCAGTCCCGCTAAAAATCGCAGATCGCCGCCATTACTAGTAAAAAAAAAAAACAATAAAAATGACATAAATCTTTCTCGTAGTTTGTAGACGCGATAACTTTTGCACAAACCAATCAAAATACGCTTATTGCCATTTTTTTTTACCAAAAATATTTAGCAGAAAAACTAATTGGCCTAAAATGTTAAAACATTTAGATTTTTAATTTTTTTTGGAAATGTTATATAGCAGAATGTGAAAAATATATATTTTTTTTTTTTCAGAATTGTCCCTCAATTTTGTTTGTAGCGCAAAAAATAAAAATTGCACAGGTGATCAAATACCACCAAAAGAAAACCCTGTTTGTGGGAAAAATCGGATTTTTGTAAGATCTTACCGTAAAATCCTTTTCTCTTAGCTCATTGACAGACGTAGTCTTCTTGATTCACAAGAACTGGGTTATGTTGTCTCCGCAGGAGTAGGACTAGGCAGAAAGAAAAAACGTTCTGGCTCCACCCTAGGGGCAGTCCCAGAGGGTATATCCTCCCTCTCTCTGCTACAAGGCATCAGTTCTGTCACAAAGCAGCAACAGAGAATTTAACCCAACCCAACTCAATGATAGAGGGGCGGGTACTACGTCTGTCAATGAGCTAAGAGAAAAGGATTTTACGGTAAGATCTTACAAAAATCCATTTTTCTCTATCGCTCATTGACAGACGTAGTCTTCTTGATTCACAAGAACTGGGACATCCAGAAGCAGTGCCACAAATGAGGGGTGGGATTGACAGAAATCAAAATCAAATCTAGAAGGCCCAACCGGTGCCAAACTAGAAGTTTTAAAGGCTCATTATAAACAAAGAATGAGACTCAAATAAAAATCCCAACGGAAAAAAACCCTCGAGGTAGACCACTGGTCTCCTCAAATTGCGGCCTGCAAAACCTTGCGGCCAAACGAGGCATCAGACAATGCCATTACATCAACTTTATAATGTTTTGTAAAGGTATGCACCAACGACCAGGTAGCCGCCTTGCACACCTGGACCACTGACGCCTGATGGCGAAAGGCCCAGGAAGCACTAAGTGCCCGAGTGGAGTGCGCCTTAACAGGGAACGGGGGCTCCCGACCCTTAATAGAATAAGCCTGTACCACCGTCTGTCTGATCCATCTGGAAATGGTCGCGGCAGATGCAGGCAACCCCTTTTTGGGTCCATCCGGGATCACAAAAAGTGAATCCGTCTTGCGAAACGAGTCTGTCGTTTTCAAGTATACCCTGATCGCCCGGACCACATCCAAGGAGTGTAAAGCAAACTCCCGAGGATGACTGGGCTTAGGACACAGGGAAGGTAATACAATTTCCTCATTCAGATGAAATTCTGAAACCACTTTTGGTAGGAAGGATGGATTCGGACGAAGAACCACCTTATCTCTATGAACCACCAGATATGGGGAACGACAAGATAATGCAGCCAGTTCTGACACCCTGCGTGCAGAAGTGATAGCCACCAAGAAGGCCACCTTCTGGGACAACGTAGGTAGAGGAATCTCCCTAATATCTTCAAAGGGAGGTTTCTGAAGAACCGACAATACTAAATTAAGATCCCAGGGTGGTAACGGCGCGTGCACTGGCGGAGCCAGATGTCGCACCCCCTGGATGAAATTCCGCACCAAGGAATGAGTAGCCAAAGGCTTCTGAAAGAAGATAGCTAAGGCTGAGACCTGACCCTTGATAGTACTCAAGGCCAGTTTCTGCTCAACCCCTTGTTGCAGAAAAGCTAATATTCGACTAACCGAATAAGACCGTGGACGGAACCCCAGAGGTTCACACCATGCAATGTAGGACTTCCATGTACGATGATAAATCTTTCTGGAAGTCGCTTTCCTTGCTTTAACTAGAGTAGGAATAACTGAAGCTGACAAACCCTTGTCCTTCAGCACCTGGGTCTCAATAGCCAGGCCGTTAAAGCCAGCGATCGTAAAGCAGGATGGAAGATCGGTCCCTGAGACAGTAGGTCCTCCCTGAGAGGAAGTCTCCACGGGACGTCCGCCACCAGTCTGACCAAGTCGGCGTACCACGCTCGGCGAGGCCAGTCCGGAGCTACCAGGATTACTGGAATTCCTTCCTCCTCTATCCTGCGAAGAAGTCTTGGCAGTAACCCGAGAGGAGGGAAGGCATACATTAGCTGGTATTGCCCCCACGGGGCGATCAGTGCGTCTGCGGTCTCTGCTAGAGGATCGCGGGAGCGAGCCACGAATCTCTGTACTTTCCTGTTGAATCGTGATGCCAACAGATCCACATCCGGGGTGCCCCAACGTAGGCACAACTGGTGGAAAACTTCTGGATGGAGGGACCATTCCCCCTGATCCAGAGTCTGACGGCTGAGATAATCTGCCTGCCAATTTTCCACCCCCGGAATGAACACCGCAGAGATCGCTGGAACAAATCGTTCCGCCCAGCGAAGAATGCAAGCCACTTCCTTGGCCGCTCGGACACTCTTGGTGCCCCCCTGGTGATTGACATAAGCCACGGCCGTGGCGTTGTCCGACTGGATCCGAACCGGGCTGCCCTGGAGCTGCTCGGTCCAGTGAATCAGACAAAGTCTGATCGCTCTCAGTTCCAATACATTTATCGGTAACCTGGATTCTTCCGGGGACCAAAGTCCCTGGACAGATAACTGACCGAGAATTCCTCCCCATCCGGATAGGCTGGCATCCGTGGTCACTATCGTCCAATATATTGGCAGAAATGACTTTCCCTGGCTGAGCATCGGAGACCGAAGCCACCAGACCAGAGACTCTCTGGTCTGTTTGCTCAATCGGATCCGATTGTCCAGGGATTCCGGATTCTGATTCCATCTGAGAAGAATCTCTTGCTGAAGAATTTGGGTATGGGACTGGGCAAATGGGACTGCTTCGAAGGAAGCCACCATCAACCCCAGAACCCTCATGCAAGTTCGAAGAGAAGACCAGCTGTTGGATAGTAACAACTGGACTGCTGATTGAATCTTCCGAAGTTTCCCTACCGGAAGGAAAACTCTTGTCCTGACTGTGTCTAGAATTAGACCCAGATATTCGAGCCTCTGGGTGGGAACCAGAAATGACTTTTGCTGGTTCACCAGCCACCCGAATTCCTGTAAAGAAATTATAGTAATTTCTATGTTTTGTAGCAGGGTCTGTGGAGACTCTGCATGAAGCAGGAGATCGTCTAGGTAACCTAGAATCGATATGCCTCTTTGGCGCAGTAGTGCCAACATTGGGGCCAACACCTACATGAAGACCCGAGGAGCCGTGGCGAGACCGAAAGGTAACGCCACAAACTGATAGTGGTTCTCCTCTACGGAAAAGCGTAGAAACCGCTGATGTCCTGCAAAAATGGGAATGTGAAGATAGGCGTCCTTGATGTCTATGGACGCTAGGACATCCCCTGGATGCAGGAAGGCTGCTACTGTGCGAATGGACTCCATCTTGAATTTTCTTATATTGAGAAAGGAATTGAGTGCCCTTAAGTCCAGAATTGGACGCACTTTGCCCTCTTTCATGGGTATTGTAAATAGGTTTGAATAAAACCCTTGAAAACGTTCTGTCCAAGGAACGTGGACTACCACTCCTTGTTGTAGTAAATCCGTGACTGCTCTCCGCAGATCTTCTAGACGATCCGGGGATAGTCGGATATTGGAAGGGAAGAATCGCGCCGGTGGGAGAGATCGAAACTCGATCTTGTACCCTGACCTTATGACTTCGCAAACCCACTTGTCCGGGATTCTGGAAAGCCATGGATCCGGGAACCGGCGAAGACGTCCCCCCACCCCAGTTATGGGTGGGGGCGCACCTTCAGGCTTTGGACGATTTATCTTCAGGTCTGGAGGGGGCGGGCTTTTGCTTGCCCGACCAACGTCCCCTGAAGCCTCCTGAAGGAGCTTTGGAGGACTTAATTTTTTTCACCCGCGGGACGAAAAAACTTTTTGTGAGCAGAGAAAGAAGGCCCTCGTCTTTGACGAGGTCCTTTACCTTTAACATTTTGCGGTAAAAAGGTGCTCTTTCCTCCCGTGAGATCCTTAATGATCTCATCTAAGTTGGCTCCAAATAAACGCTCTCCTGAAAAGGGGATATTAGCCAATGCTTTTTTGGAACCTTGGTCGGCTAACCAACCTTTTAGCCACAGTGTACGCCTGAGAACCACTGCTGAGACTGATGCTCGCGCCAATAATAGAGTGGCGTCTAACGCCGCATCACACACAAACTGTAACCCCTGTATCATCTGTTCCAACAAATCTGATACCGCCTGAGGGACTTCTTCTAAGTCCCGGCGTAACCACTTGGTCCATTCAGTTACAGCCTGCGAAACCAGTCCAATAGCAATTATTGGTCTGAAAGCTGATCCAATCAAGGAAAACATGGTGCGAGACATAGCTTCTATCTTGCGATCCACTGGATCTTTAAAAGACGGAGCGTCTTCTAAAGGAATAACCGTGGCTTTATTCAATCTAGCAATTGGTGAATCCACCACAGGTGGTTCTGTCCATTTCTTAATGAGGGTTTCCTCAAACGGATAACGCCTGTTAATGCGTTTAGAAATAGCAGAAGTGCGTTTTGGCAGACTCCATTCTTCTTTGATTGGATTGCCAAAACATTTGGGCAATGGAAAAACCTTTGCCACTTTGATGCGTTTTTTAGTCCCAAAAGGGATTTCAGTTTCAGCTATTTCCGACGGAATACCCTGTAACCTTAAGGTTTCTTGAACAGATACAATGAGTGCGTTTACCAACGCTTCCTCTCTGGCTATGGCGGATGCCGAAACATCCTCCTCACTGTCTGAAGAGACAGTACCCGAGACACCAATCCCAGATGAAGTACCTGCAACTGCAGAAATAGGCTCAGAGTCTGAATCCGAAGTTTCAGATAATAAGGGGTTAGGCGGGGGTCGCTTTCTCGCGCCCTGTCCCTGACAAGCCACTTCCACCCGGGACACAAAAGTTTCCATAATAGCTGACAATGATTCAACCGTCAGTGGGGTGCTGGAGGATCCTGCAGACACCTCAAGGGGATCCGGTGGAGATACATGAGTGGCAGGGTCCATGTTAATTCAGGATATCTCTGCCAGAAAAAACAAAAACTTTTTTTTTTTTTTTAAATAAAAAATACCTCTTTTTTTTTTTTTTATGTGTCTCCCCCTAGCGCAATAGCGCCCCTCAGAGTACCTGCTTCTCGATCCCCACAGAGAGAGAGAGAGGGACCCTCAAGGCTCACCAACCGATGCAGAGAAGTTTCCAACCAACTGCAGTCAGCGTCTGTCTTTTACAGACTGGAAAGAGCTGTGTTTGTTTTCCCGGGTAGAAGGACGTGGCTCCGCCCCCTGTGTACGCCTTCCGGCGTTCCCAGCTCTCCACGAGGTAGCTGGGCTCATTAAACATGGCCGCCCCCATACAGGAGACAATAGACTCCAAAAACATGGCGGCCGGCATGACCTGAGGACATTCATGCACCCGGTCTACGGCAAAATGGCGGCGGACTGCCGAAATCGTTTTTTTCCCAGCACATCCACCTGCATCTCTGCTAAATGGCGGTTTATCGATCTGCAGGAGGTACACTACAATTAAGGTAGGATTATACCTCCTATGTCTGCTGTAATGCTACAGTCTGCTGGGTAGAGTGTTAGCTCTCAAACCAAGTCCACTTCCCACCAAACACATGCTGTATTTACAAGGGGGACTTTTAGTGTCAGATATATACTGACTATATATGGAGGGGCCCATAATACATACTGCCTCATAACGAGGAAAAAAGGGAACGTTTACTCACCATACCGAACCGACAGGCACCCTCTCTTCACAATACCCTCTCCACCGGGGTGGGGGGTTGTTGACCACTCCGGACGCCTCGACTCTCTGGTTCCTGGCGTCCAAGCGAGACTTTTAACTCGCAAGGTCAGTCCCTCCAATGGGACTCCGTCGCGGCCGACCCAGCGCGGAGCTCTGGTCTGCATGCGCTCGTAGGCAGAAACCGGGGTGACCACTGGATCTCAACATCCAGCCCGTCGCCCGGCCCCGCATACTTACTTGAATGTGTCACGGCCGACCAAGCGCAATGCAATGGTCTGCGCGCGCTCGTAGGCCGGCTGGGGTGACCACAAGTGTCGCCCAGTCCGGCGTATTTGCTTGAAGATCTCACAGGAAAAAACACCGGAGAAAACTACCTAAAAAATATTTTTTCTAAAAAAAAAATCTTGCCAGGACCAGAGATCCCAGCAAGGAACTTAGGTCCTTACTCCTGACTAGACAGAAAAAAACTGATGCCTTGTAGCAGAGAGAGGGAGGATATACCCTCTGGGACTGCCCCTAAGGTGGAGCCAGAACGTTTTTTCTTTTCTGCCTAGTCCTACTCCTGCGGAGACAACATAACCCAGTTCTTGTGAATCAAGAAGACTACGTCTGTCAATGAGCGACAGAGAAAAAAGGACGTCAATTTTATTTGGGTACAGCGTCGCACGACCGCGCAATTGTCCGTTAAAACAACTCAGTGCCGAATCGCAAAAAATGGCCTGGTCATTAAGGGGGAAAATCCTTCTGGTCCAGAAGTGGTTAAATAAAAATATTTACCTGCTGCGCTTAGATGGTGCTGCTCTCCCTTCTTCCCTTGTGGTCCCCCAGCTCTGCTGATCCTCTGCCTCTCAGTCCTCTCTTACCCTCCGGTATAGCGTTCCCATGTTGCACACTACGTTTGCTGTCTGCTAGTTGCTCCGCTCCAGTCGGGACCCCGCTCACCTTCCTGCTGCACACCAGATGTGACGTCTGCACCGGACACTCCCAGAATATTTACACATGAACCCGAAGTGACTGCTGGTGACAGGGGTGTATTTTACTTTTGTGCTGCCCTAGGCAAGACTAAAATTGGGTGCCCCCCCATGTAAATTTTCCTCACTTCTTTTTTATCGGATGTGACTCCCTCCAAAATTGAAGGACTACAAATCCCAGCATGAACCACTGAGATCTCACGAGGGGGGTGAGAGGGGGTGGGAGAGAGAGAGAGAGGGGGGTGGGTGAGGGAGAGAGGAGGGATGAAAGAGAGAGAGGGGGGTGAGAGAGAGAGGGCGGGATGAAAGAGAGAGAGGGGGGGATGAAAGAGAGAGGGGGGTGGGTGAGTGAGGGAGAGAGGGAGAGAGAGAGAGGGGGGATGAAAGAGAGAGGGGGTGAGAGAGAGGGAGAGAGGGATGAAAGAGAGAGGGGGGTGAGAGGGGAGGGAGAGAGGGGGGATGAGAATAGGGGGATGAGAGAGGGGGGTGAGAGAGAGAGAGAGGAGGGGTGAGAGAGAGGGGGGAATGAGAGGGAAAGAGAGAGGTGTGAGAGAGGGAGGGGGAGAGAGAGAGAGACAGGGGGTAAGAGAGAGAGAGGGGGATGAGAGAGAGGGGGGATAAGAGAGAAAGAGAGAGGTAGAGAGGGGGAGAGAGAGAGAGGGAGGGGGTGGGTGAGAGAGAGAGAGAGAGGGGGGTGAGAGAGAGGGGGGTGAGAGAGGTGGCTCTAGCAACAAGTGGCCAATAGAGTCTCAGGTGGAGGGGGGTGGCTTTTTTGCTGCCCCCCTGCAAAGTGCCGCCCTAGGCCTGGGCCTTGTTGGCCTAGGCCAAAATACAGCACTGACTGGTGATGTCTTTCCAGTTCACTTGTTGGTTTCCCAGTGCATTCTGGGATATCTCATACCTGCAATACCTCCAAACCAAAGCAAAACTAACTCTCAATAAAAGCCTCTCCAAAGCTTCAGGTGCTGTTAGTGAGCATTGGCATAGACTTCTATGGAGGCTTTGGAGATGCTTTTAGGCTCCAAGAAAGTGACATCTGGGATAATTTTTGAAGTAAAGCAAACACAAGGTGTGACCAGGACTGTAAGGCCAACATTTTATTTAGTGACAGGAGCTTTGATTGGCATTCAGAGTGCTTTATAAAAAGCATCCAATGCCACATATTGAAGCAAGTGTGAAGGAGCCCAAACTTTTTTATAGTTATTAAATGTATAGATTTGACCAATGGCCTACATTGCAAGCTTTCAAAATGAACATCTGAGACGTTAAGCCCCTGCCATTGGTCTTTCATGGCCCATCCAATATAACCAGAACACTGCTTGACTCTACCCCTAGGAGGGGTACTGAGAAATAGCATGGACTTACCTGAGAAGTGGGCATGCAGACCCTGAGGAGAACAGCAGTGTTTAAGAAGCTGCAGTCTGGGCAGAGCTATAACAAATCATAATCAAGCAGATGAACGGGACAATTCAGGAGACAGGATGGAGTCACAACTAAAAATAACAATGTCATTTATCATTCATTTATCATGTCAGCCAGGCAAAACATTTTATAGGCTGATAAACTCCATTAACATTCCATTGTTTCCAACCCTCAGAGAAACTGTGCCTGATAGGACAGCAGTGACCGGGCATGTTAGTTGTCATAAGGAGGAGGGACCTTTTGCACTTTTCCTGGTATGTGGGCCATCAGATGAATGCTATAGAGCCACTGTGGGGGGCACTGTGCTAGGTGGTCCCACCACTGGGGTAGCCCTGTAACTTCGGCCATCACCTTCTATACCTTCCATCACCATCCCTGAGACTTCAGCCGCTGCCTGGGCATCCAGACTAGAAGCTCCTTCCACCTCACCTCTGTGAGGCTGTCCAAAGATCCCTGTGAGTAAAACCTAGCCAGAGGTCCCTGTGGGTGGAGTCTGTCTGGAGATACCTGGGGCAGGGGACCTGTCCGTACATGCTTGTGGGTGGTGCCAATCCAGAGATCCCTGATGGTGGAGCCTGTGAAAAGATCTCTTTGGGTGGAACCTATCAAGAAATCCCTGTGAGTAGAGCTGGTCCAGTGATCCCTGTGTGTGGAACCTCTTCAGAGATACATGTGAGTGGAGCCAGTCCAGAGATCCCTGTGGTTTGGAACATATCTTGAGATCCCTGTAAGTAGAACCTGTCTGGAAATCCCTGTATGCGGAGCCTGTCCAGAAATCTCTGGGGGGTGATACCTCTCCAGAGATGCATGTGGGTGGAGCCGGTCCAGTGATCCCTGTGGGTGGAACCTTATCAGAAATACATGTGGGTGGAGCCAGTCCAGTGATCCCTGAGGGTAGAACCTCTCCAGAGATGCATGTGGGTGGAGCCGGTCCAGTGATCCCTGTGGGTGGAACCTCTTCAGAGATACATGTGGGTGGAGCCGGTCCAGAGATCCCTGTGGTTGGAACATATCTGGAGATCCCTGTAGGTAGAACCTGTCTAGAAATCCCTGTATGCGGAGCCTGTCCAGAAATCTCTGGGGGGGGGGGGCAGGACCTCTCCAGAGATGCATGTGGGTGGAGCCGGTCCAGTGATCCCTGTTAGTGGAACCTCTTCAGAGATACATGTGGGTGGAGCCGGTCCAGTGATCCCTGTGGGTGGAACCTCTTCAGAGATACATGTGGGTGGAGCCGGTCCAGTGATCCCTGTGGGTGGAACCTCTTCAGAGATACATATGGGTGGAGCCGGTCCAGAGATCCCTGTGGTTGGAACATATCTGGAGATCCCTGTAGGTAGAACCTGTCTGGAAATCCCTGTATATGGAGCCTGTCTGAGGATCCCTGGGGGTGGAACCAGTCCATAGATCCAGTGTCATCTTAATAGCATAGTAGGCCCTTGGGCAAAATAATGCATGGGGGCCACATCTGAAGATCCCCTGATCCACGCAGCAGCAGGCAGGAGCAGAGGGAAGCAGGCAGAGCTGGGGGGGGGGTGAGCACATTGCATGGCAGGTTGTTGCCATTTTTTACTTAAGAGATAGGATAACCGGATTATAGCAGATCTTTGATGGAGGACAAACTCACACAGGCACCATGCTTTAGTTTTCTCAGGAACACACACTGCAGTCTCTGCTGCCTCTTTTTTCTCTTTTTTTTTTTTTTTTAGTGAGTGCAACTTTATTTAAACACTTCCTGGTTAACAAACAGACAACATATTCATATCACTGTAGATCAATGGATAAGCTGTATAAGGGCATATAAACAAAATGTCATATATCTTAACACCCCCACTTGCTCTTATACTGCTTATGAAAAATAGTTTAGTATAGTTACATCATTTTACTCTCTATACTCCAAAAATATAACTCACAAATCTATCAAGCTTAAACTTTGTTATTGGTTTAGTCATAACATCAGCTACCATTTTATCCGTAGAACAATACTCAAGATCTATCTTGCCTTCACTCAGAATAGACCTAAGGAAATGGAATTTAATGTCAATATGTTTGCATCTTTGATGGTAAACTGGGTTCTTTGCGAGAGCTATCGCACTCTGATTGTCTTCAAAAATCTTCACTGGCTCAAACTGACATTCACTGTCCAATTCTCTCAGCAGTTGTGTAAGATATAGACTCTCCTGTGTGGTTGCAGCTAATGCTATATATTCAGCTTCACATGAAGATAGTGCAATTGTTGGTTGTTTCTTTGATTTCCAAGAAATCAGAGGTCCATTTTCAGTCAGGCTAAAACAATATCCTGTTGTGCTTCTCCTATCAATCTGGTCTGAGGCCCAACTGGCATCACTATACGCCTCTAGTTTTAATTTCTCTTTACATTTTCTGTAGCATAGTTCAAAATTGACAGTTCCTTTCAAATATCTCAGTACGTGTTTGGCCGTGATCATGTGTTGTACACTTGGTTGTGAAAAGTGTTGTGACAGTTTGCTTATAGTCCAACTCAAATCCGGTCTTGTACACGTAGCCACATAAATCAAACTGCCTACTATCTCCCGATAGCTTTTTACATCTGCAAGTTCACTTTTGTCGTGGAAATCTAATTTTTGTTCACAAGGAGTAGATCTCGGTTTACAATCTGACATACCAAATCTTTCTATCATTTTCAAAATGTATCTCTTCTGATTCATCTTCACCGTTTCACTAGTCTGTCTAAAATCAATGCCCAAAAAATAGTTCAGTTTTCCAAGATCCTTCATTTTGAATTTTGTCGCAAGTGTTGACTTCACATCATTGAGTAGTTTTTCATTGCTTGCAGCAATGATGAGATCATCCACCCATATTAGTAATATTGCTTGTTCATCTCTGTTCTGTTTGACATAAACACAATGGTCTACAGAATTTTGTATAAATGCATTTGAACATAGATAATCATGTAGCATCTTGTTCCAGTTTCTTCCCGATTGCTTAAGACCATACAGTGACTTTTTAAGTTTGAGAACTAGCTTTTTATTTGTGTCATCTTTGATCTCAAAACCTTCTGGTTGGTCTATATATATATCACAATCAATTGGGGCATGTAAGTAAGCTGTCTTCACATCCATTTGATGCAAGATTAAATCATATTGTGCTGCCATTTGCATCAAAATGCGTAATGAAGTAAAATTCGCAGTTGGAGAAAAAGTTTCCATGTAGTCGGTTCCCTTTACTTGATTATAGCCTTTTGCCACAAATCTGGCTTTGTACGTTTCAGTTCCATCTGCATTGCTTTTTATTGCATACACCCATCTACCCCCCACTGAATGTTTGCCTTCTGGTAATGTGGTCAATTTGAAGGTATCATTCTCCTTTAGTGACTCCATCTCATCTTTCATTGCATTTAACCAACTTTGTGACTGGGGTGTTTCCATAGCTTCTCTGAAGGTCTGAGGTACATCATGTGCTCTATAGCAGTAATCTATGTTCATCAGTACCTGATCATCACCAACAGATTCTAGTACATAGTCATTTAAATACTGAGGAGTTTTTCTATTTCTTGTAGGGTATCTTGTACCATGGTCTTCATCTTTGTCCTCTACAATCTTCTCTAAAGAATCTGGGGTCTCATTAGTCATTGGACCTGATACAGGAATTACACTCCTTTCCTCATAGAAATCATCATTATTGTCCAACAGCTCAGTCTGAGTTTGTTTCTCGATTACATCCTTTTCAATGAATTTTACTAGTCTGTGCTTGAAGACTTTGCCAGTTTCAGGGTAATACACTAGGTAAGAAGGACTATTTTTGTCATATCCTACAAAAATTCCTTTTGTGCATTTTGGATCCAGCTTTTTCTTATCGTGTTTGTATGCAAAACATTCTGACCCAAAAATCTTCATTTTTGATAAGTCTGGTTTCTTCCCTGTCAGTATGTTGTATGGCGTTTGCTTCAAACGATTGTTAAAACATCTATTTCGAATCATAGCTGCTGTCATCACTGCATATGTCCATAACTCTTTTGGTACTTTGCTCTCTATTAGCATACATCTTGCCATCTCTATCAGTGTTCTCCAGTTTCTTTCAGCTGTTCCATTTTGATGTGGTGAATAAGGTGCTGAAGTCTAGTGTCTTATGCTCTTCTTTATGAGTAGTGACTGGAAGTCATTCGATGTGAATTCGGTACCATTGTCTGACCTCATTCTCTTGATGATCCCATAGGGGGCAGTATCAGCGATAAACTTCTCTGTGGCTAGAACTGTGTCACTCTTGTTTTTCAGAAAGTATACAAACACTGCACCAGAATAATCATCAGTGAATCCTATGACGTATTTGAATCCGTCCTTTGCAACTGGCTCTATAGGACCTGTTAAATCTGTGTGTACTAGTTCAAGTGGGTATTTTGCACGGGTGTCAGGCTCCCTGTTTCTACTCTGAGCAAATTTCCCTTGGATACAAATCTCACAATTCAGGTTGGACTTATCAACCTTACCTTGGATCTTCATTCCATCTACTAGATTCTGTAGTTTCAAGATATCATCGTAATTACAATGACCTAGGATTTCATGCCATGTCTGAATATCATAACAACCGTAACAACTGTCATCGCATTCCTTATAGGTGTTCAAATAGTAAAGCCTGTTGTATTTCTTTATAACAAATTTTGTACCATTCTTATGGATCAGAATACTGTCATCTTGTCTGAATTCAACAGACGCCCCATTTCTTGTTGCTGCTTCAACAGAGAAAATGTCTTGTGGATATGTGGGGATAAACAATGCGTTCTGTAGCAATGTCCTCCTTTGTCTTCCCTTACTGTCCATTAGGTATACCTCAGCGTCACCTCTCTTGAGTGCTACCACGGAAGTTCTTTTCCCATCTGCCAACTCCATGTAGTGTTTCTCTGGCTTAAACGAGGTGTCAAATCTTTTAAATTTCTTGATGTCTGTGATAATATGCGATGTTGCTCCTGTATCTACCATCAGGCTTTTTGTTTTGGGATTGTTTAACTGGTCTTCACTTATTTTAAAAGCAAATGTTTGTTCTGTATCATCCACTACCTGCTTTACATTGTCTCGTGCCTTTCGTCTGCACAATGTCTCACTGTGAGTGGAGCTCTTGCAATAATTACACCAATTTGTCTTCCTCTTATTCATTTTGTATGGACATGCATTAGCTTTGTGTCCTTTCTGATGACAACTGTAGCAGACAATGATGTCTTTCTCCCTTGTTGGTACAACAGGGGTGCTGATTTTCATTACATTATCAGTGCTTGTGCTGCTGTGATATTTTTCAGTGTCCTCAAAAATCCTTAACTGGGTTTTAAAGTCAGTAAACGTCATATCTTCTTTACCTTGTGTTATGTGGATTGCAAATGGTTTGAATGATTCAGGCAGGCCTTTAAGAATCATAGCCACTAATAGTCCATCACTGAGGGTCTCTCCTGCATTTCTAAGTGCTGTAATCGCTGTTTCTGTGCGTATGATATAGTCTGTGACACTTTCACATTCAGACTTCTGAAGAGATGTTAGTTCTGTGTATAAATTTATGATACGTGGCTTACCTTGGCCAGCATAATGATCTCTCAGGATTTTCAGCGCTTTTCTTCCATTATCAGTTGCTTCTCTCATTATAAGAGATAGACTTTTATCATCCAGGAATTGTATTAACTCAGCATAAGCTTCCTCATTCTTATCCCTGTCTTGTACAGGGTCTGTTCCGTCTGGTGGATCCTGCAGGATCGTTTCTTTAAGATTCATCAAGCGCAGATGGCCTAGGAATTTTGTCTCCCACAGCTCATAATTTTTCTCATCTCCATCGAAAAGCAGCCTGTTCCATCGGCTTGTTCCCTCTCTCCTGGGCCCATAACCTGTTGCCATTTTTTACTTAAGAGATAGGATAACCGGATTATAGCAGATCTTTGATGGAGGACAAACTCACACAGGCACCATGCTTTAGTTTTCTCAGGAACACACACTGCAGTCTCTGCTGCCTCTTTTTTTTCTGTCTTTTTTTTTTTTAGTGAGTGCAACTTTATTTAAACACTTCCTGGTTAACAAACAGACAACATATTCATATCACTGTAGATCAATGGATAAGCTGTATAAGGGCATATAAACAAAATGTCATATATCTTAACACAGGTACATGGCGGGGCTTGGGCAGCAGGGGGAGTAGCATGTATACAGAGCAGGTGATCAGTGTGGCAGGTTGGGGAAATTAATAACACTGAAAGTCTGTGTGGCTCTTCTTGCAGAAGCCAGCATGAGGGAGGAGGCAATGCCAGCTTTCAGCTGCTGCAGGGAGAGCCACACAGAAGACTGGTTCTTGTAATTTCCCTTACCACTGCACTGATCATCCACTCTATCCATAGGCCATTATCCCTGCTATTGGGGGGGGGGGGGGGGAGCTGCATGGACCCTCATGCACTTGGGGCCCTCGGGCAGTTCCCAGGGGTGTCTGTGTGCAGCCCTGCACAGATTGAACTGTGCTGGGTTCTTTAGTACTAATGATTTCTTCTTGTAGTCTGTTTTCTCAGATACTGTATTGTGCTGCCATCTAGTGACATTTGTTGGAATTACACCTGGGGGCAGCCCTGTACAACAATAGATGCATTGCCTGTTATACTTTGTCTTCTGACTGTTACACCCCTTTTACTATTTTATTGGTAGTATAACTTCTCTTGTTTTCACACTGTAAACTTCAAGTTGCACATAAGGATTTGGCTGAGACCTCTACATAACAGTACTGTTAGGAGCACATATGGTGCAGCTCTTTCTAGAATTATTCTAGAAATGGATGAGGTGTTTCATTAATTTGTAACTTTCTGTTCTGCACAGGTGACACAACTTCAGTTTCCTACGCTGGGAACACCTCCAGCTCCTTCAACTTCTATGCCAGCGGTGTGAGCTGTAACTGCTAGGACCCTCTAAATGAGATGACCCTTCCCACCACCAGTCCACATTCGTTAACCACCTCCACGAGCCTATGTACAACAACCACTTCTACCACCAGTCCACATACATCAACCGCCTCACCACCAGTCCACATACATCAACCGCCTCCACGAGCCTACGTACAACAACCACCTCTACCACCAGTCCACATATATCAACCACCTCCTCCACCAGTTCACATACATCAAGCGCCTCCCACCACCAGTCCACGTACATCAAGCGCCTCCCACCACCAGTCCACATACATCAACCGCCTCCACGAGCCTATGTACAACAACCACTTCTACCACCAGTCCACATACATCAACCGCCTCACCACCAGTCTACGTACAACAACCACCTCCACCACCAGTCTACGTAAAACAACCACTTCTTCCACCAGTCCACATACATCAACCACTTCCACCACCAGTCTACATACAACAACCACTTCCACCACCAGTCCAGATACATCAACCCCTTCCACCACCAGTCTACATACAACAACCAACTCCACCACCAGCCTAAGTACAACAACCACCTCCACCCCCAGTCCACATACATCAACCGCTTGCACCACCAGTCCACATACATCAACCACTTGCACCACCAGTCCACATACATCAACCACCTCCACCACCAGTCTACGTACAACAACCACCTCCACCACCAGTCTACGTAAAACAACCACTTCTTCCACCAGTCCACATACATCAACCACTTCCACCACCAGTCTACATACAACAACCACTTCCACCACCAGTCCAGATACATCAACCACTTCTTCCACCAGTCTACATACAACAACCAACTCCACCACCAGCCTAAGTACAACAACCACCTCCACCCCCAGTCCACATACATCAACCGCTTGCACCACCAGTCCACATATATCAACCACTTGCACCACCAGTCCACATACATCAACCACCTCCACCACCAGTCTACGTACAACAACCACCTCCACCACCAGTCTACGTACAACAACCACTTCCACCACCAGTCCACATACATCAACCACTTCCACCACCAGTCCACATATATCAACCACTTGCACCACCAGTCCACATACATCAACCCCTTCCACCACCAGTCCACATACATCAACCACCTCCACCACCCGTCTACGTACAACAACCACCTCCACCACCAGTCTACGTAGAACAACCACTTGCACCACCAGTCCACATACATCAACCCCTTCCCCCACCAGTCCACATAGATCAACCACCTCCACCACCAGTCCACATACATCAACCACCTTCCCCACCAGTCTACGTACAATGACCACTTCTACCACCAGTCCAAATACATTGACCACTTCCATCACCAGTCTACATGAGAAAACCACTCCCACCACCAATCTACATGACACAGTCACTCCCACCACCACTACTGTTATCACCAGCCTGACCACTGAGAACTGCCAATGTAGAATGGGTTATAAAGAAAACAAACAAAAAAAATGTGCGGTTACCCCAAATTACATTCCAGACCCTTCCAGTCTGGTGTGTATTTGATGGGGAACCCCAAGCAAAAAGCATAAAATAATTACCAGGCCCTCATCTGAGAATGCAGCCTGGCTGGCCAAGAAAGCGTAATGATGGATTCACCACATGGGACTTTTTTTGTTTTATTTTTCAATAAAGGACTTGTCACGGGGGGCCGGATTTAAAGAAACTGCAGCTTCAAACATCTATGACGTGTTTCAGTTTCGCCGCGTTCAAATCAATTAACTGGCGCTGCGGCGAATTGGCGAGTAAAACAGCAATAATGAATTCCGCCGTCAGCGGGATTCACTTACGATCGCGGCTTCGCCAATTCGCAAACTTATGTCTTCCTGCTTATAGCAGTTTCACATAGCGATGTGGGCTAGTGGATTAGTGCACACATCACATGTCTGTAATTCATCTCCCTCTGCTGTAGGTTCGAGGCTTACCATCTCCACCTACTTTTTTTATTTTCTTTTTTTGTTTATATTGCTAAAATGGAACGGATTACATCATATATATTGCTAAATAATGTTACACTCAGAAGCGCTTGCAAGCTTACACCATTTTAAGTGTTTTTTTGATCTTGTCTGTGTGTCGAATCGATCTTATGAAGGAAAGTACCAAAGGCAAGTGACCAAACCCCTACCCTACTTCAGGGCAAGATGAAACCTCACAATTTTACCATGGTCTTCTTCCCACATTCCATACAATGTTTAGTTCTTTAGCTATATGTGCTTTTTAGCCTTAACACACTCCATTTTTTCCACCATACAGCTTTATTCTGCACAATAGCTAAGTGCTTTGCAACTTCACTGCAGTTCACAACGTCATGGGTTCAAATCACATCACTACACTTGGGATCTCTTTTCACTCTCATTTTTTTAAACAGTTTTTTTAAACTATCTTGAATTTGGGGGGGGAGGGGGGTGTCCTACCCAAATTTCAAGCACATCAATGGAAACAACACAATTTTGATTTTATGAGTGTGGTCCTAGTTTTATCGAGATGCAATTCTTTACATATTTACCATGGTTCTTACAATTTCTTGACCAATAAACATAGGTGTCTGATATTGGACTCTCTCCATATTTCAACAACACAGGCCCTCATAGTCCAACACTACATTTGCCTCACACCTCAACACAACACTGTCACATCCCTACTCTACATTACAACCCCTCACATCACCAGTACAAGCAGCATGCAAAGTGCAAAACTCCGGCCTTGGCAGCTTAATGGGCCATACACTAACAATTTGTCTAGACTTTTTCCTGTAGACTTAACCAAACCATATAATAGAAGCTCAAACCTCAACACTTTCAATTTGGATGCAATCAGGCAGGCCCTTGCACTACATAGAAAATGTCAATCGGAAGGATAAAGTCTTCTCTAAATCTTACAGTGTGGATGGCCCTTTTGTCTGTAGGCACCCACACAAAACAAAAAAACACATGTTCAATTCTAATGTATTTATTTATTTGAGAATGACAGCAGAAGGAGGGATGCAGCAAAAGAATATTGTCACTCTCCAGTCCGTGTGCCTTTACAGCGCCAGACCACGATCTTTGCTCCATGGCTACGGGATTCTGATGTCTTCCACAACTTCCGGCAGAGTTCAGAATCCATTCTGCACCTCTACCAGCTCATAGGGGACAGGCATGGCAAGGTTGCTGGGCAGCTTCCAAGCCACTTTCGAAGTTCCAGGGTGTTCATGTTGGTCATTGGCCATGTGCCTTACCAAATATCCACTGACCACAAAAGAAAATGAGTGGAGTCCATCAAGGTGGGTTTCTACCACCTACACCCGCAAGCAGTACCACTCCTGGAAAAATAAAACAAAGGATAAGACATTTCATTATGAAAATCACATCTTAATGCCTGTTTGCTTCATTCTGAACTTCATTTAATTTCGACATCACGAGTGAAATAACACATTTTATGCCAACTTACACAAACCAGAAATCATTAATGTAAACATTTGAATACACACCTGTGACGCCAGACAGCCCATCACCACAGGCTTCCCATGGTACGTGCCATGATTCCAAGATGTTGATGTTCTGGAAAATTACAACACCATAAGATACCAAGCAGCCGTTCATGTTATCAATAACTACACAGGTGGCATAGACACAAATAAACACCTGCCAGCTCTTCTCAGCCCTTTACACTATTCACAATACCAACATGTTTATGGTTAGAGGTGCATGTTTTTGCTCAAGTAACACAATTTTACCAATGTTGACTACACTTTATCTACAATGGCAAGTGTCATTGGCAGATGATAATCACCCTCTGTCTCCCTGTGAGTGGCACCTCTGCTAACTAGCTAATTAATACACATGCCCTATCTTGACCGGTTACAGTACTTACATGTAAAGTGGCTAGCAACCAGGGTATTCCGGGTGGCCATACCGGCAGCGGTGCTCCGCCGCCTGGGGGCCGCCGGCTGACGGACCTCTGGCTCCCTCTCCTCCGTCAGCTCCCAAGAATCATCCCGGGCAACGCACATGTTGTGCAACACGCAGCACGCCAGGATGATCTTGGAAGCCTTTGTAGGAGAGTACAGGAGTTCACCCCCAGGCCGGGCCAAGCAGAGAAACCGGGACTTGAGAAGACCTATGGTCAACTCAATGATACTCCGGCTTCTCCGCAAGGCCCTGTTGTAATTCCTCTCTGCTGGGCCCTGGGGGTACCTGATTGGAGCCATCAGCCACGTCAGCTGCGGGTAACCAGCATCCCCTGAAAAATAAGAAAAATATACATTAGTTATTCATATCATGTGACTTTAGATGACTCCTCAAAATGGGAGACAATTAGGCATTTTACTAAACAACCTGCTCGTCTGTTTGCAAAAAATCATATGAAACATCTCAACTCTGTCTAACTGCCTAAATCACTAATACAAATGGGAAAAAGGACACACAAAGTGGTGGGTTTCTCTTGCAAGTTACAACTTGGCCCCTATTCTGTTCCTATTACATTAGCCTAGGTCTTACTTCTGGAATATATCTGCAACTAGAGTGAGGAAACCAATATTGACTCACTTATGCAAAGTACTTTGGGGATATGGCAATACCATTGGAATCATTTGTAGGTTTTCTTTGGGTGGCTAGAGGACACCATTTACACATTGGTTAACCACCTTCATTGGACTCAAAGACAACTTTGCAAATCTTTCTTTTGTGAGCTGCTAAGCTGCTGATCTGGTTGTGTGTGAACAGCCTGACAACTAATAACACATCCATTTTAGGTAGGCTTTGCTTAAATCAGGGTGTACACCGATGTAGCTTATTCCTATGTCTATGTAATCTTACAGTTTATGTTGTTAAGACAAAATACTTTACCAATAAGCCACCCTTCGGGCATTTGTCCACTTTCAAACACCTCGTACAGAGTACTTGTTCTTAACATACTGGAATCATGGCACGACCCTGGGTGACCAGTGTTGACACTCATGATGCGCTGTTTGGCGTCACACACTAATTGGACGTTCACAGAGTGGTACTGCTTGCGGTTCCGGTATTCACTTTCGTGGCTCCTTGGGGGCCTAATGGCTATGTGGGTGCCATCGATTGCCCCTAGGATTTGCGGCATGTGTGCCCGCCGGTAGAAACCCAACTTGACTTCATTCCACTCATTTTCATTCTGTGGCCAGTGGATAAAATTGGGCACTATATCCACTATGGCATTAATGACCAACATGAACACCCTTGAAACTGTGGGCTGGCTAATGCCCATGATACTTCCCGAAGTGGCTTGGAAGCTGCCACGCCCTAAAATATACAAAGTGGCCAGCAATCTGGCCATGCCGGGCACCGCATGGCCGCGCTGTGTGTCCGGGTCAATTTTCTCTGCTATGAGCTGGTAGAGGTGTAGAATAGTTCCTCGCTCGAGCCGGAACTTCCTCCTGACATCAGAATCCCGCAGCTTGTCCAAATAGATCCTTGGAGCAAAAATGCGTGGCTGGCGAGGTAAGGGCACACGGACTGGAGGTGCTGCTGCTGAAGGTGCTGCTGCTGCTGCTGCTGCAGCTTCCCCACCTTCTGCTGCCTCCTGTGCCAGGGCCTCCTCAAACAAGGCACCAATAAATGCCAGCATTGCACCATCTAATGCGTCTGGGATATCGTCCTCCATTTTGAACGCGCAAATTCGCGAATGCGCAGATATATATAGAAACGGCCGCTAATTATCACACCTGTGAGCCAGCTATAAAAGGAGCACATGGCCAATATGGCTGCTGGATGTTATAGATCGATGTTTCTTATGTGCTAGCAAGACCCTGTGACCCACAACCTACATTATCTGGAGGTAAGACAATTGTATCTCTCTCTCCCAAAAAAAAGGAAGGAGACAATTTGTACTTATCTTGGGTGTGCTTAAGTTGTCTATGGTGAATCCCCTCCAACCCACAATAGCTTGGGAACCCCTCAAGTGTCTTTTAATCATTGGCAGTTGGCCCCATGTGCATGTGGTTTGGACATGTGTTTTCTCATGTTTGTTAAAGGTGTGCAGTCTAGATTTGGCATCTAAACCTGCCCCCTTACCTTCCCAGCTTCCAAAGACACCATTTTTGCTTTCCTGATAACTGTAATTTATTATGTGCACGTATGTAGGTCATGCGATTTCTCATGTATGTTTAATGTTTGCAGCCTCCTTTTGCCTATAAAGGATTACACCACCACCACCACCACCACCACTGTGTTTGTGACATTAGGTAAGTGTTTGGAGGGCCTCGTGTGATTTGTACCCCTATGCGTTTTCTTATGTGTTTTTTTTTTACATTTCTTTGCAGCCTCTTCTGCTCTTTAACACCACCACCACCACCACCACCACCACTGTGTTTGTGCCATTAGGTAAGTGTTTGGAGGGCCTCGTGTGATTTGTACCCCTATGAGTTTTCTTATGTGTATTTTTTGTACATTTCTTTGCAGCCTCTTCTGCTCTTTGCCACCACCACCACCACCACCACCACCACTGTGTTTGTGCCATTAGGTAAGTGTTTGGAGGGCCTCGTGTGATTTGTACCCCTATGCGTTTTCTTATGTGTTTTTTTTTTACATTTCTTTGCAGCCTCTTCTGCTCTTTGCCACCACCACCACCACCACCACCACTGTGTTTGTGCCATTAGGTAAGTGTTTGGAGGGCCTCGTGTGATTTGTACCCCTATGCGTTTTCTTATGTGTTTTTTTTTTACATTTCTTTGCAGCCTCTTCTGCTCTTTGCCACCACCACCACCACCACCACCACTGTGTTTGTGCCATTAGGTAAGTGTTTGGAGGGCCTCGTGTGATTTGTACCCCTATGAGTTTTCTTATGTGTTTTTTTTTTACATTTCTTTGCAGCCTCTTCTGCTCTTTGCCACCACCACCACCACCACCACCACCACCACCACCACCACCACCACTGTGTTTGTGCCATTAGGTAAGTGTTTGGAGGGCCTCGTGTGATTTGTACCCCTATGCGTTTTCTTATGTGTTTTTTTTTTACATTTCTTTGCAGCCTCTTCTGCTCTTTGCCACCACCACCACCACCACCACCACTGTGTTTGTGCCATTAGGTAAGTGTTTGGAGGGCCTCGTGTGATTTGTACCCCTATGAGTTTTCTTATGTGTTTTTTTTTTTACATTTCTTTGCAGCCTCTTCTGCTCTTTGCCACCACCACCACCACCACCACCACTGTGTTTGTGCCATTAGGTAAGTGTTTGGAGGGCCTCGTGTGATTTGTACCCCTATGCGTTTTCTTATGTGTTTTTTTTTTACATTTCTTTGCAGCCTCTTCTGCTCTTTGCCACCACCACCACCACCACCACCACTGTGTTTGTGCCATTAGGTAAGTGTTTGGAGGGCCTCGTGTGATTTGTACCCCTATGCGTTTTCTTATGTGTTTTTTTTGTACATTTCTTTGCAACCTCTTCTGCTTTTTTTGCCACCACCACCACCACCACCGTGTTTGTGCCATTAGGTAAGTGTTTGGAGGGCCTCGTGTGATTTGTACCCATATGCGTTTTCTTATGTGTTTTTTTTTTTTCCTTTTCTTTGCAGCCTCTTCTGCTCTTTGCCCACTACTACCACCACCACCACGACCAAGTCTGTTTGTGCCATTAGGTAAGTGTGTTCTGTAACTGTTCACTAATTATACTGTATATGAAGAGCAATCTGCAAATCCTGTTTTTTCTGTTTTCTCTTTTGTCATTTCAGATTTAGGAGTTTGGGGCTCTTTGCTGCTGCTGGACAGCCAGATTCTCTGCCCACCTCGTGCTCCCATGGCCCCACCCACTGGAAGGATGAGAAGGGCCAGGGGGGCCAGGGGGGCCAGGGGGGCCAGGGGGGGCAGGGTGGGCAGATCGTCTGGCTCTGGTGTGAGGGAGGCTCCAGCTGTATCCATGAGGGAGTCCACCATCCCCATCCCGGAGGAGGAAGCCGGGGGAGGTGTTAACACACCAAGTGGACAAGCTGGCTCTTCTGACAGTAGTCCTGGAGCGGGTCCGTCCACCAGAGTCAGCTTGTCCACATTAACCCGGCTTCCCCGTTTCACCCACAATCAGTGCTGTGCCCTGGTCCACGCCTATATGGCCAGATATCAGGCGATACATGGGACCAGGGCCGCGTCTTACTCAGTAACAGAGAAGAACAGATTGTGGGATGAAATCCGGGATGCTGTAAATGCACTGGGTGAAGCACCTCGCCACCGTGACAGTGTGCGGAAGAAGGTCAACGACATCTGTGGGTCCGTTCGGAAGAAGCTAATTGCATGGGCTGCGGAGGGTCTTTATGACCGTCAAGGTCGGCTGGATGAACGTGCACGAAGTTCTCTCTGGGATTATCAATTACCTTTCTTGAACATCATAGGACCCGATACCATCTTTCCCAGAGAGGACTTAGATTCGGATGCTTTGCACCGAGGTAGGATATTATCTTGGATGTCAATTGTGTGAGTTGTTTGGAAAAGATTAACTACTATCCTATGTGTGACATTAAGAGAATGTGATACTTGCCCTTCCAATTGTCCTTTTTTTGTTTTCCCCAACCTGCAATTTGTTCATCTGTAGCACGGATCTCAGCCCCTCCACAGCCCATGCAGCTTGGCGAACCAGACGGACTCACAGGTGTTGACATCAGTGCTGACCCTCCTCCTGGTAGGTCCAATATCATACTGTGCCAAACAATGTAGATGTTTTTTTTTGGCCAAGATAGCTCATATTGCTATGTCCTTTACAGAAGATCCGCAGCAGGGAACACACCCAGTGCAGCTAGGCCTGGAGGAAGGTGTTGGTATGTCTAGTCAAATAATGTTTTTTTGAATCTTATTAACCCCATTAACACACATGTTTTTTCTTAGGAAAGAGTGTTGCCTTTTAGATGTTTACCCTGCAAAACACAGTTGACAGCATTAATGGGTGCCGTCATTAGTAGGCAGACCAAGCCTTCTTAACCTTTGGGAGGGTTTAGCAAGTGTCCTATGAGCCCAGGAAAGCACTTTTGAATGTTTGGCCTCAATGCTTCATTCATGAAGCTAGGAGGGCAATCTGGCCATAATCATTACTGACTAAGGTTATGTACTAAACATGTTTTTTTTTTTTTTTTTTAAAAGAACATCAGGCCCCTCTTGACGTTGCAGCTGGAGTTGGATCAGGAGCTGGCGACGATTCTGCATCCAGTGCTGTGGTATGTGATATAAGGGAACAAGGTGCACATGTAACATTTCAATGGTAGCATTGATTTTGGACTAGATGTGGCTTACATTGTGTGTGTTAAATTAGTGCTATGACATTCTGACGATGCACCAGCACAACAAGAGTTCTATCTTGAACATCAGGGAATTATGTTATAATTTGGTGTGCCACTAATGTTCCAAAAACATCCAGGATCTTTAAAGTCCGGCCCGTCTTTGATTTTCCAGGTCCAAATTCATGGGTATCGTTTGGTTGGGTTGTCCTCTAGCCGATTGATGGCAAGATTTTAGACAACATACGTAGATGTATAAAGTCATTGGTGTAGTAACAGATTTACCAAAAGCATAAACAACCTACCACACCAGGGTTAATTGGGAACACCTTCATGTTGAATCTTTTTTGCCTTTGTCATATTAGTCCTACCAATATAATATGTACCCATTATCAGAAGTGTTGCTAGCTTGGATAATCTTACAATGAACAAGTACTCATTAGAAGCACATCAAACTTTTCAACGTTCTGCTTGGGGTGTTAAGTTGTCAAACTAATCTGAAATATTTAGTCATGATGTTTGATAATGATTTGGTCTATTTCTTCTGCTTTCAGGTAGCCTTAGATGCAGAGGGATTGTCACCTACCCAACTTCGTCCATCTATGCTGGATGTAGCCGAGAGGCTGCTTGATGAGTATCAGGTCCAAAATGAGTTAAGGAGGCGTACTCAGCAATCTACTGAGGCAGTACGTCTGCTCGGGCTCATACAGGAATCTGTAGCAACAATGGTACAGGTTCACCAGGATATGTTACAGGTTCAACAGGATATGCGTAACAGCTTGGTAAGTTTAGCAGACCAGCATCAACGGGATCGGCAAAGTGTTGACACTCAGGTGCTGGCCACACGCCAATGCCTGTTTGGATCTGAAGATGCCCCATTGGCAGAGCCCTCCCAAACATCTCACTCACCTGCCACTGCAGGTTGTGGTAGTGGGAGGGTAATGCCAGTGTTGGCCACTTGTCAGGCAGCTGGGGATGGGACAATTCCTCCTGTAGCCACTCCTAGCACTTCACACTCCGTTCGGACTCCCACACCCCTCAATGAGCAATCCTCCTGCACAACCTCAATGCGCACTGGTTCCACAGTACCCCTTCCACCTGACTACATTCCCTCCACACCTTTATCACTTCACTCCTCCCCAGGCCGTTCTTCTTTTTTGTCACCAATGCGACATGTCGTTTGCCCCCGCACCGTGGACCACAACAACCAATCAACCACCACTCCCCACACATCTTCACAACCCTTGCACCACCAGCAGCATCAAATAGCCTTGGAGCAGCAACGATCCCATCTCATGGTAATGGCACACGTTACCCAAATTCTTAGGCTGAGCACAGAGCAGATGGGACTATTGGCACAAGATCTTCAGTCTGGGACATTTCCAGGGTTCAACACCCTGCATCAGCAGCAGCCTCAGACACGGGATCTGATTCTAATGGGCCACTTTACCAGAACTCTAAGGCTAACCCCAGAGCAGATGGGACTATTGGCCCACCATTTGATGGCAGGAACCTTTCCATTGCTCACCACACTGCTTCAGTCACCACCACCACCACCAACTTAATTTCTTTTTTTTTTTTTTTTTTGGTTTTGTTAATGATTGTTACATTGGCCAATTTGTGGGGCCATTTTTTTTTTAAATTTGAGGGTGGCACAATATGATTTCTTATAGTGCTTTTTTTGGGGATGAAATAAAATTTTATGCAAAATGATTAGTTTGTGTTTGCTCTTTGGTTTTTTAGGAGTGTTGGTGGCCAAGTAATGGCCCTGGTTAATGTAGGCATTTATACACACGTGCTTCTCGATCTCCAAACATATGATTTCATGTAAATTTAGATAACTCAATGTTCACATAACGACCCAAGAAAAGGTCTCCCTTCAAATGTAGCTTCAAAACAAGTCTCAAGGCTAACATAAACCAAAGCCAACATACTAACAATTACAGACCACACCACTCAAGTAAACAAATACAACACAAAAGACATTCGATGTGTACACCAAAAAGAAAACTTGGGTAATAAAATAAATGTTTTAATAACACATGTGGGTGTCTACCAACTGTAGCGTACAAAAAATATATTACAATATATAATAGAATGAACTAAATTGCCAATGTAACATTTGTGTTGCAAAGAGCAACATACTTAAATTTAATTTAGATAAACATTTTAAACATTTTTTATGTTTTGACATCATTTTTTGGAAGGTTTTCACAAAAACAATTCTTTTTTGTAAACATTTGTGGTTTTGTCGGTTGCCATAAAAACAACAAGGCTTTTTTGTAAACATTTTTGGTTTTGTCCGTTGCCATAAAAACAACAAGGCTTTTTTGTAAACATTTTTGGTTTTGTCGGTTGCCATAAAAACAACAAGGCTTTTTTGTAAACATTTTTGGTTTAGTTTGTTACCAAAAACAACAAGGCTTTTTTGTAAACATTTTTGGTTTTGTCCGTTGCCATAAAAACAACAAGGCTTTTTTGTAAACATTTTTGGTTTTGTCCGTTGCCATAAAAACAACAAGGCTTTTTTGTAAACATTTTTGGTTTTGTCCGTTGCCATAAAAACAACAAGGCTTTTTTGTAAACATTTTTGGTTTTGTCGGTTGCCATAAAAACAACAAGGCTTTTTTGTAAACATTTTTGGTTTAGTTTGTTACCAAAAACAACAAGGCTTTTTTGTAAACATTTTTGGTTTTGTCCGTTGCCATAAAAACAACAAGGCTTTTTTGTAAACATTTTTGGTTTTGTCCGTTGCCATAAAAACAACAAGGCTTTTTTGTAAACATTTTTGGTTTTGTCCGTTGCCATAAAAACAACAAGGCTTTTTTGTAAACATTTTTGGTTTTGTCGGTTGCCATAAAAACAACAAGGCTTTTTTGTAAACATTTTTGGTTTAGTTTGTTACCAAAAACAACAAGGCTTTTTTGTAAACATTTTTGGTTTTGTCCGTTGCCATAAAAACAACAAGGCTTTTTTGTAAACATTTTTGGTTTTGTCCGTTGCCATAAAAACAACAAGGCTTATTTGTAAACATTTGTGGTTTTGTCCGTTGCCATAAAAACAACAAGGCTTTTTTGTAAACATTTTTGGTTTAGTTTGTTACCAAAAACAACAAGGCTTTTTTGTAAACATTTTTGGTTTTGTCCGTTGCCATAAAAACAACAAGGCTTTTTTGTAAACATTTTTGGTTTTGTCCGTTGCCATAAAAACAACAAGGCTTATTTGTAAACATTTGTGGTTTTGTCCGTTGCCATAAAAACAACAAGGCTTTTTTGTAAACATTTTTGGTTTAGTTTGTTACCAAAAACAACAAGGCTTTTTTGTAAACATTTTTGGTTTTGTCCGTTGCCATAAAAACAACAAGGCTTTTTTGTAAACATTTTTGGTTTTGTCCGTTGCCATAAAAACAACAAGGCTTTTTTGTAAACATTTGTGGTTTTGTCCGTTGCCATAAAAACAACAAGGCTTTTTTGTAAACATTTTTGGTTTTGTCGGTTGCCATAAAAACAACAAGGCTTTTTTGTAAACATTTTTGGTTTTGTCCGTTGCCATAAAAACAACAAGGCTTTTTTGTAAACATTTTTTTTTTGGTTGCCAAAAACAAGGCTTTTTTTTTTTTTTTTTGGTTTTTTTGGTTCCCAAAAAAAGGGTTTTTTATAAATTTTTATATTTTTTTTGGTTGCCAAAAACAAGGCTTTTTTTGTTTTTTTTTTTTTTTTGGGTCCCCAAAAAAAGGGTTTTTTATAAATTTTTATATTTTTTTTGGTTGCCAAAAACAAGGCTTTTTTTGTTTTTTGTTTTTTTTGGGTCCCCAAAAAAAGGGTTTTTTATAAATTTTTATATTTTTTTTGGTTGCCAAAAACAAGGCTTTTTTTTTTTTTTTTTTTTTGGGTCCCAAAAAAAGGGTTTTTTTTTAAACTGTTTTTGATTTTTTTGTTAGATTTTTGTTTATAATGGGCAACAATTACAAATGTGACATTTCTTTGTGTTGCAACGTGCAACATAAGTAAACAAACCACAAAAAAAAAATACTAGGATCTTTTTAAAGGTGTGACATTCCTAACGAATGGCTCCTTAGGGTCTGGATCCACGCCACAAAGGTGTTCCAAATATAGAATTCGGTCTCCGCACCACCTCATATAATCCAGGAGGACCTCGTAGGTGAGGTGGGTGTGCCCTGGGTAGAAAAAAACATGACAATTAGTTTTAGGCAAAATGATCCAAACAAGGATTGTAATTAATGTGCCTCAACAAATATGCTTAGGAGTCTATTGGTTGGCTTTTATCAACACTCTGAAGCAAATATGCTAAATTGCTGTTGTAAACCTTAAACTCAAACTTTCACAGCAAATTGTTCAAAAGGTTACATAAGATGGCTTGGAATGTTAGTAGCAGTTCCACCAAAGCTAAGTAAAATGCTTTTCTGCATGTAAACACAAGCAATCATTTTGAAGAATGTAAGGTGTTTTGGGTTCAATTGGTCAACACGATACATGTGCACACATTTATCTCTATCACCATTGGAATCTGTGGAGCGTTCTCTCTCCCTCTTACTGTCTATAGATTGAACCTGACACATAGTAGAGACTCACCCTTAGGAATTTTGAGGGCCAGTTCTGGACGGAGCAGATGTGTCTGCTCCCCTGATCTCCTTTCCGCCATCCCAGCTGTGTTAAGAGAGAAGAAAAAGTTTATCAACAAATGGACTCACGCTAACTGTAGGTTACGCAGTCATGAAAACGCTCTAACACCCACTCATTACCCCTCCACATTTCCCTGAAAGTTTTATTTAGACATTGATATGGTGGTGATGCAGATTTGTACAGTGCAAGCGTCATTCTTCTGGGTGAAGCTTGTAGCGTTAAGGATACGTACTCCCTGCTTTTGTGCTGATTGTGTTTTTCTGATGTTTTTGGTGCCTCAGCCCTGCCTGTTCTAAGTGTTGGAAACATATCATTTTGGGAGGGCTGCGGAAAACTAATCAGGTTAGACTTACACTCTCTAGGTTTTTGGGGACAAGAGAAATAACAATCCTCCTTTTTACATGGCCCCTGTACACACCTCTAGGCACCTCCCTCCTGTTGTTTGACCCCACAGCAGGCAGCTTGCTATGGAGGCACATGAGATGAAGCCAAGCACCCTGTGCCTGTTCAGGCACTAGGCTGTGAGCCAGCCTTGCCCCCCTCCCTTCCAATGGTCTCAATGATTAGGAGTGACAGCATCAGGAGGCAATATTGGCATGCTGTCACCTCAGTTAAGGAGGAGGGGGAGTCTGTTCCAGACAAGTATTAGTGCAAAAATTTGGACCGTAAAAAATGGTCCCAGTAAGTCTTAGGGGGAATATGCACACCTATCACTTGGAATACTAATGCATAGAATGCATTCACATAAAGAACCCGCTGCCTTTAGAACAACTTGAAGCCTGAGCGGGGACATACACAGTTAGCATTTCTCCACTTACTAAGTAGACACATTACTGGAAAAGCACACAACTTACCATCATCAGGTTTTTTTGGGGCCCCTGAAGTGGATGGCGTGGCTGGCTCTGGAGAAACTGCACAAAAAGAACACAAATTGTGAACTGGAATGTGGTACATTACCGAGGAAGAGTATTTATGAAAGATTGACAAACACACATTTTCAGTGTTGACTAAATCAGGACATGATTAAATTACAATGTCCCCTAAAAATTTACAAGTACAAAGCACACCATTTCCAATGTAGAGAAACTAACACCAATTTAGAATAGGGTGGCTTGAGATAACTTACAAAAGATAACATGTCCTGTAAAGCTCCCCAAAACCACCTTTCAAACATGAAGGTTAAGCAAGAGTGTTTCATGACCAACCTTCCTGTCACATATAGCAAAACTACACTTGCTTTGACTCCAACTTAGATTATCCTAGATACACATCATCCTAGCACACACAATTCATGTGAGAATCTAATTTTAGGTACTTACAGACTAGTTCAGGGGAGCCTGGAGTGGGGGAGGATGGGGGAGACCCTACATGGGGGGATGGTGTCCCTTCATGGGGGGATGGCGTTGTATCTCCTAGAAACACAAAGACACAAATACAATCCTTGAACAAAAGCTATTTGATAAAGGCACACAGAAAGTAGTCTGGAAACATTGAAGGTAGTAGTTACAGTGGACTGGGTAAGCAGTGGCCCCTCTTCCCCAGTCCTCCACAACAAACATCCTCAATGTCAGCTGCTACAAAACCCCAATGTCAAAATATATATATTACAGCCCTTATATTTACCAGGACACATTGAACACACAAACACATGTAGAATACTTACTTCCCCTTTGAGGAGAGCCCAGGTCCTCATCCGAGTCGGACCAATTGGCCTCTTCTTGGCCAACAGTTTGTTCCTGGCCCGGATCCAGGCGACTCGGCCCTGCCTGAGGCTCCTCTCTTGCTGAAGTTACATCAACCACAAAAGAAAACAAAACAAACAATCATTCCTCCAAGTTCGACCTAATACACAACACACCAGCACATCCACATTACTTACAGGGGGCCTGAGAAGGCTGAGCCGCAACATCCTGATCACTGGTTTCTAAAATAAAAGAAAAACATTATATATTATTTATGGACACAAATAGGCAGTAACCTCTCATCATGCTAGCACCATACTCAATGCCCCTACAATTCAGAACATAGAAGTGCACTTACACCAATGAGATGCATTGACCATGTTTTAAAACAGGAGGGCACCATGCAAATTAAGCGGGCGCCTAAGGCCTCGCACCTACAGGGGCCTTGCGGCCAGTGGCGGAGCACCAACATTTCGAAGGGCGCAGTCAGGGAAATCTCCCAAGTAAAAGATTGCTTTCAATCCTCGGATCAAAAAGTTGCAGCAGTGTGCTGCAGTCCCTTCACTGCGTCTGCCAGGTGTCTGTTGTCCGCTGACACTTACTCCTCCTTCTCTGCCTGGGGATTGGCCGTCTGATCATGTTATCCTAAGATGTGGAGGAATCGGTAGGTGTGTACCTGCACCAGTAGGAAGTGACTGGCCGGTCAACTCACTCTGCTATCATCAGTTGTTGCTCTGGGAGGAGAGCTCCGCCCTGGACCCGGAACATACAGGTAACCAGGCCCAGACTTGATATTTTGCAGGCTGGTCATAGATTTGTTGTGTCCACTATGCAAAGTGGTTGAGTAGCCCCAGGGAAGTTGGAAGAGTCTGAAAATGGTTGGTGGAGGAGGAGGAGAAGAAGGCCCTGGGTGGCTGGGGGACAAGGAGAGGGCCCCTGGGGGTTTTCTAGAGGAGGAAAGATCCACAATGACGCCAGAGTCAATTGCCAAGGAAGAGAGTGGAGCTGAGCAAGTCCTGCCTATCTGACATGAAAGCCAAACATGGTGTAGATGGAGCCCTTTGCCCTACACAATGACAGCACCAGAGGTGGAAGGTGAGTGGTAGCGGGTCTTTGACATTATAGAGCATATGGACTCTGTCCATTATTGGTAGTTTTGTTTGGAGTTGTCCTTTAGATGTTTAACTGTGTTGTTTTTGACCCGAGCTGTGAGGGACTGAGGTATGACAGCCCACTATGCTGAGACTTATAGTGCCCTAGAATGTTGAGGACTGAGGAATCCTTAGTCCCTAACAGAGGGCACTACAAGTCTTAGCATAGCAGGCAGTATTTCCTCATTCCCCTACAGAGAGGATTACAAGTCCAAGCAGGTAGCCTTCTGCAGTGGGACTTGTTGTGCCCTTGACTGTGGTGGACTGAGGAAGGGAAGTGTAAGAGGGTCTCTGTAAGCTCAGATGTATGGGGGAGCTTTGGGGAACACAGAGTTCCCTTTTACACCAGAGTCCCCAGCTTCCCCCCTCAAATAATGGTTCCCAAACTCTCCTTATATCAGAGTCTTCACACTTCCCTCTTACAGTGTAGTAAGTCTGGAGACTCCGATGTAAAGGGGGCTCTGTAAAATGTGATTAGAGATTAGAAATTTCTAACATTTTTATTTTCTACTTACGATCCACAATTTTCAGCTGCTCAAATGGCTCGCTGCCTCTGACTGCATATTGGAGTGTGGCCGTCCTCCTCCTCCCCTTCTTCACCAAAAGCACAAGAGGGTGCCGTCCGTCCGCTTTGGCTAGAAGCAGAAGAAAAAAAAAAACATAAAAAATACGAATGTACATAGTAGTATTAAAGGTTGTGAAGAGACACTTGATGGAGGTAGGAAAGGTAGGAGCGAGAGGGAGGGGGGGGGGGGGTGTTGGTATTAGTGTTGTTGCATAGCTAAACACATGTCCACCTACCCAAAAAATTGTAACCTATCTGGTCACATGTAATGTATATTTTTACTTACCGGAGATTTGCTCCACAGCCTTTAGCAGGAGCCTGGGTGAGCGCCTTTTGGCATCACTCCAGGCCCGCTGCAGATCCACTATCTCAGGCAGAAACTGAAATCTCCGCTGCAGCCTCATCCGGAGACGACACATCATCTTGTGCTTTTGGTGAAGATGCGTATAAACTTTATCATACCCCCAGAGGAGGAGGAGCTGTGGAAAGAGCAGTGTATGTTTGAGTCCAAGTATGTCCAAAATAGTACAGTCTTCAAATAACATGCTAGGTCGTCTTTGAGATATTGTAGAACAAAGAATTCCATTTCTGGTGATACATATACATCGATGTCCAAATCTACCTCCATGACATAGGTTGCCCCACACTGGTGATTTCCTCTACATGATATAGCCATTTTCTCAATTGGCCTTTCATGACACACCCAGGGCCGCCATCAGGGGGGACAGGCAGTCACTGTATTTACAACCTTATTGCTGTCCATTTAGCAGGGTGCAAGTAACTTTACACACATGTAGCATAGGTATCAACTTTTGTCACCATGTTAAAAGGACAGCAGTATGGGTAGCATTACAGTGACTGTTATTAGTCCAGGCTCACTAAACTAGCCAATGCTTGGAAAAGCAAGCCATGCAGATTGCTTTTCAGGTCCCTTTTAACACGAGCTGTCTGATTGGGTGTGGCTGTTAATTTTTGACGCAGACCTGATAAGCCCCTCAATTCTCCTTTATGGAGTGTTATATGTAAATGGGATTGCTTCATTTGAGATGCAGATTTAAACTGTGTATGGCCAGGCTGAAGGTACCCAAGTTGATTGGTCGATCACCTGGAGGACAACGTACAACCAGTCTGTCAGATTTTACACACACTTATCGCTAGCATCTCTTGTAGCCACTAGCAATAATCACTGTGTTTTCCTGGCAGGGGCAGCACCAGGAGAACACAATGGCTCCGCAGGAGGGTTTCCCCTGTCTGTGTTGATGGTGGAATCAAGGCAAAATGTTTTTCCTGCAAGCCACGGGACAAACAAAGATATTTTTTTAATGAATCCATGATTTTGCCAAAATGG